>NW_006771580.1:1095231-1100132 GCF_000442215.2 Lipotes vexillifer
TTTTTTTTTTTTTTTTTTTTTTTGCGGTACGCGGGCCTCTCACTGTTGTGGCCTCGCTTGCACATTTAAAGCATGAGTCAGCTATAAGGAAGAGCTTTTCTGTAGGAATCGCTGACTTTGCTCTTCTAGCTCCACTGTTTAATGAAAAGTATAAGAATGCTAGGATTTTTAAAAATTATAGCTACATTCATTAGAGTAAGCTTTTGTAAATTCCCTTTTACCTACTGAACTCTGTTGGAAAAGTCAGCTGTGGAGAAAAGGAAGAAATTATGAAGAGAAAGAAAATCTGGAAACAACAGGAGCCACTGGGCATCTGTAGACAGGAAGGAGAACACAGCCTGTGCGGGACCTGGTGGAGAAATTAACACTGTAAGAGCTGCAGCAGCCGCGAGAACCAGTCTGTGGGTGTTTATATATTTAGAGTCTTGACTGTCCCTCCTACCTAAGGAATGGTGCATCAGCTACCGACTGCTGTCAGGAAATCATTCTGTATCCACATAATCAGTGATGTGGCCTGCTTGAGTCATACTACAGAGCTAAAAAAAAAAGAGGCACATCTTTGTATCAGTTTTGTTTGTTTGTTTGTTTTTGCGGTACGCGGGCCTCTCACTGTTGTGGCCTCTCCCGTTGCGGAGCACAGGCTCCGGGTACGCAGGCTCAGTGGCCATGGCTCATGGGTCCAGCCGCTCCGCAGCGTATGGGATCTTCCCGGACCGGGGCACGAACCCATGTCCCCTGCATCGGCAGGCGGACTCTCAACCACTGCGCCACCAGGGAAGCCCTCTTTGTGTCAGTTTTTAATAGATTGAGGCAGGAAGCAAAAGTAAAGAACACTGCCAGTTGGCCTGGTTCCCTGAGATGGACTATATGCTGCCAGAAGCGAAATGTTTGCAACATGCCAGCCAGAGGGCAGAGAGATACACATATCTCCTTTGTTAAATAAAGAAGTGACAGGAATTGGCGGACACTGGACAACTTCTATGAATTAAGTTCAGAGAAGAATATATAGAAAGAATAACCCAGGAGTGGATGTTTTAGATATTTAAGGTCAAAATGATTTCTCATTTTTTTTCCTTTTAGAGTACTGAATACATACACACTTACGATAACTGCGTGAGGTGTTAAGATTAAAAAGAAAAATAGCCATCCGGCTCAAAATAAGAAATGCTAGAAACCATGAAGGTCCCTGAGGGGGCTCACATCAATGTCCTCCCTCAAGGTTACCATTATCCTGCATCTTGTGTTTTCTATTCCCATCTTATTAATAGTTTTACCATAATATCTACTCCTCCTAACTAATATGTTTTGTTTAGTGCTATATGTTTTTGAACTTTATTCAAATAGACTCGAGAAGTTTATGTCTTTCTGTGATGTGCTACTCTCGTCCCAGATATTCATCCTGCTGACATTTATAGTTCTATTCCCTCATTCACACTGCTGAGTAGTATTCCATTTTGTAAATATCCTCATTTGTTTACCTATTCTCCTGCCAGTGTTCAGTGTTATCATTGCAGGCATAGCTGCTATGAGCACCTTGCTATGTATCCTGAGGCACATGGGTAGGAGCTTCCTCACTGCCTGTCTAGGAGTGAAGTCGCTGGATCATAGGGTGTGAGCATCTTCAAACTCCTAATTCCAAATTGTTTTCCAAACCAGATATGACAACTGACAATCTCACCAGCAGAGTATTAAGTGCTGCAATTTTCTCATGCTCAAATTGTTGTTCACATGCTCAAACACATTGACTAAATTCCTTACTGTTTACTACATTAAGTGAAACTATTTGCAGCTTATGTACAAACTCAATTTTTTGCCTATCACTGTTCTGTCTTCTTGTCACAATATTTTAGGTAAGATAACCTAATAACATTGATAATCCAGGAATTCTTCGTCACCATAAGAGAACAGTTAATTTGCAGATTTGATTATTAGGTCACGGACAGAAAGAACACACCTCAGTATAAATTAACTAAGGTCTAAGAATGCACACGCCTTCCGGACAGCATGTGTGCAGGCATATTGCCTCTGGTCTCAAGAATTCAAGGCTAGACTGCTGGACCACTACACACATCTAACATCCTATTAAATTATGTTTACATGAAGTTAAAGCATTTTAATACAGTTATCCCTGAAGCTCATCATCATTCAAAAATCCCAGAAAGATTATGTTGGACGATGAACCAGACCATAGATCCAGATCCTAATTGGTAAGTCAGACCCATTTTCACCTGCACATAGTGTGGGTGCCACTTGTCACTGAAGGAAAGCTCTATGTCATAAACGTGTATTGATTTCACAAACATATACTGAGTGCAGCACAGATCCTTTCATTATGAGATAGAGGGAGGGGAGGAGGACTAGCTTGAGGTAATCGATGTACTGGCTCAAATTTTATCCTAAAGATAATATTTTGGCCCTTTTCACTTCACGGTTCAGCTCCCCTCTCCCTATTTAGCAAGATTTTTCATGGGGAAGATCAGTGCATCAATAGTCCACAAGTTCAACCACTCTCCACTGAGAAACAGGATTAGCATGGTTTCTAAAATCCATGTTATCTGGGGGGAGGCTTCAGTCCTTGTGGAATTACACTATATTTTAATTCCTACTTAAATTCCTGTTCAGCGAGGAAATAATTTTTATAATTAAGTATAGCATCAATAAAAACCTTATGGTCATATATATATATATCACTTCGGACTCACGTGCTTTTAAGTTGCTTACAGATGCATACAATACAGCAAAGATAAATACTTAAACTCTTAAAGAGATTCTTTTGGAAACAGAAAAGCAAAACGAGGGGGCAAGAATGTGGCTGATGAACCGATGCACGCCTTGACAAATCACGTACCCAATCGAAGTAGAACACAAATTTGACGTTGACACTTATGATTAATATTTAGGAAGCAGAAACCATAGCCAGTAACAAGAAGGTACACAAAACAAACCGGTTATTTGAGAGAAATGCCAATATGAAGAGAAAATATTTTCCTTGGTGCCCCTCATAGAGACAGTATTTTATCATGACAGCAGAGCACAGCTCAGAAAGGAGCAACTGTGCTGGGCCCAGCGTGTGGGTCCAGTTAGACAGGTCTCTGATGGCCTCCCTTAATTCTGGAATAGATTTTAGATGCTATGGACAAATGGATGACTGCATTTCCTCCAGACCAGCTTCCATAAATATTTTTTCTCTTAGCCAAGTGTCTGAAAGGTATTGAGCTGCAATGAATTTGAGATTATGGTCCCTGAAAAGTAAGAGGAAAAGTTTCATTCTATGTTTCCATTTACAAACATAACCGTGCACTCTAAAACTCAGCTAAATTGTGTGGAGTACAAGCTCCTCATATGGAAAGAAGAAACCAGGTAAGGATGAACCTGAACATAAAACCACTCAATTTCTGATGCAAAATGTGTACGGGCAGTAGTGGCTGGAAGAGCTAAGAGTCTCCTCAGAAAACAGCTGGGTCTACTCCAGTACAGGGAGAAATGGGAGGTAAGTCCAACAGCTGCACTGCATAAAGCATGGAGGCAATAATGTGTTCAAAAACACTTGCCACGAAAATGACTGCCTGAAGAAAAAGGAAGAGAGAAAAGGAGGGAGGGAGGAAGGAAGAAATGATCGTCTACAGTGTACCTACTTTTTTTTGCGGGGGGGGGCGGTACGCGGGCCTCTCACTGTTGTGGCCTCTCACTGTTGTGGCCTCTCCTGTTGCAGGGCACAGGCTCCGGATGCGCAGGCTCAGCAGCCATGGCTCACGGGCCCAGCCGCTCCGCGGCATGTGGGATCTTCCGGGACTGGGGCACGAACCCGTGTCCCCTGCATCGGCAGGCGGACTCTCAACCACTGCGCCACCAGGGAAGCCCAGGGTACCTACTTTTGAACAACAAAACTTCCTGAAGTACTTTCCAAAACAAACTTGCGGCAAAATGTCCAACTTGGAAATAGAATTAGACAACCTGATGTATGAAATAACAAGGTGTAAATTAGTCAAGTGAAGGATTAAGAAATTAATTCAGGTGCATGGGTTGGAAGTAGAAATTGAGAGCAGACTAAAAGAAGTGGCCCGTAGGCTTATTTATTCTGGCATCCTTTGTTTATTAAATAATATGTATAATGGAGTGTCTTCCTCTATAATTCGTGTGTTCAAATTCCCCACAGTCTTTACTTCACCCTACTGTATAAGACCCAGTCTGGCTTCACTCACTTTTTCTTAATCTGCCTGGTTCCTGAAGCTATTAAAGTTTGTGCTCCCTGTGCATCTTTATTCTACAGTAGAGAATGTGGACAAGTGTTAAAACACAAATCCAATGAAGAAAAAAAGGATTTTATATATTAGAATCTGAATCATAGCAGCTAGAAGTGACTCAGATTAGCTGAAAAATGTGTGCAGGAATTTTACTAAAATCAGGCTTCAAAGACTTCACACCAGAAGCATGACTCATGTAATGCAGCAGTTCGCCACACAGGGGCAGTAAATGGCCAGCTTTCTTACGTGAAAATAAAATGAGAAAGGAGTTCATGAAAACAAGATTTTGATGGAAACAAAATGATGTTCTCTCAAAGGTTAAGAATTTTACTTCTTAAATATTTCCAGACCACATATGTAGTTTTTAATAAAACTTTAAAAGCTTGTTTGACTTTTGCTCTCATACCTACTCTACTTCCAACCTGGCCTCTATCAGTTTTTCAAACAGCCTAGGACTTTTCCAACAGAAAGGCCTTTGTACATCCTGTTTATTGCTACCGAGGACACACCCCCGCCCCACCCTAACCTTTCAAGTCCCAGTTGAAATGCAACTTCCCTAGAGAGGGCTTACCTAGATGCTTTTTTTTTTTTTAAATGCAAGTCTCCCATACACAACATGCAACTTCTTATGGAGGTTTATTCCCCCCCCCCCCCCCC
>NW_006771580.1:1100959-1122402 GCF_000442215.2 Lipotes vexillifer
CCCCCCCCCCCCCCCGCTGTGTATTTCAGTCATGTCACTTATCCCAATTTGTAAGTATCTTACTTATGTACTTTGCTATTTGAGTTTGCCTATTTCCCCCAGTATGCTCTGAGCTGATGAGGTTAAAATCCTAACTCTCTGGGTCATTTTTGAATCCCCAGAGCCTACTATACTGGAATGTAAGAGAGCTTGAAAAACTATTTATTGAGTAAGTAAATGAATCCCTATGACTGTGGCTTATTTTCCCCGGTCACAACTTCAACTGAGCCCCAGATTCCCATGTATATCTTTACAATAATATCAGTAGTAAATGTCACCTGATATTTTCCAACCAATACACCTGAACACTTGCTTAGAGTTTACACCAATTAAAGATAGTTCTGATACACCTTTCTTTTTCTTAACATCTTTATTGGAGTATAATTGCTTCACAATGGTGTGTTAGTTTCTGCTTTATAACAAAGTGAATCAGCTATACATAAACACATAGCCCCATATCTCCTCCCTCTTGCATTTCCCTCCCACCCTCCCTATCTCACCCCTCTAGGTGGTCAAAAAGCATCAAGCTGATCTCCCTGTGCTATGTGGCTGCTTCCCACTAGCTAGCTATTTTACATTTGGTAGTGTATATATGTCCATGCCTCTCTCTCACTTTGTCACAGCTTACCCTCCCCATCGCCGTGTCCTCAAGTCCATTCTCTACGTCAGCGTCTTTATTCCTGTCCTGCCCCTAGGTTCTTCAGAACCATCTTTTTTTTCGTAGATTCCATATATATGTGTTAGCATACGGTATTTGTTTTTCTCTTTCTGACTTAATTCACTCTGTATGACAGCCTCTAGGTCCATCCACCTCACTACAAATAACTCAATTTCGTTTCTTCTTATGGCTGAGTAATATTCCATTTTATATATGTGCCACATCTTCTTTATCCATTCATCTGTCAGTGGACAATTAGGTTGCTTCCATGTCCTGGCTATTGTAAATAGAGCTGCAATGAATATTGTGGTACACGACTATTTTTGAATTATGGTTTTCTCAGGGTATATGCCCAGTAGTGGGAATGCTGGGTCGTATGGTAGCTCTATTTTTAGTTTGTTAAGGAACCTCCATACTGTTCTCCATAGTGGCTGTATCAATTTACATTCCCACCAACAATGCAGGAGGGTTCCCTCTTCAGCATGTACTGTTTGTAGATTTTTTAATGATGGCCATTCTGACTGCTGTGAGGTGATACCTCACTGTAGTGTTGATTTGCATTCCTCTAATGATTAGTGATGTTGAGCATCCTTTCATGTGTTTCCTGGCAACCTGTATATCTTCTTTGGAGAAATGTCTATTTAGGTCTTCTGCCCATTTTTGAATTGGGTTGTTTGGTTTTTTTGATATGGAGCTGAATGAGCTGTTTGTAAATTTTGGAGATTAATCTTTTGTCAGTTGATTCAATTGCAAATATTATCTCCCATTCTGAGGGTTGTCTTTTCGTCTTGATTATGGTTTCCTTTGCTGTGCAAAAGCTTTTAGGTTTCATTAGGTCCCATTTGTTTATTTTTGGTTTTATTTTCATTTCTCTAGGAGGTGGGTCAAAAAGGATCTTGCTGTGATTTACGTCATAGAGTGTTCTGTCTATGTTTTGTTCTAAGAGTTTTATAGTGTTTGGCCTTACATTTAGGTATTTAATCCATTTTGAGTTTATTTTTGTGTATGGTGTTAGGGAGTGTGCTAATTTCGTTCTTTTACATGGAGCTGTCCAGTCTTCCCACGACCACTTATTGAAGATTATGTCTTTTCTCCATTGTATATTCTTGCCTCCTTTTTCAAAAATAAGGTGACCATATGTGTGTGGATTTATCTCTGAGCTTTCTATCCTGTTCCATTGGTCTATATTTCTGTTTTTGTGCAAGTACCATACTGTGTTAATTACTGTAGCTTTGTAGTATAGTCTGAAGTCTGGGAGAATGATTCCTCCGGCTCCGTTTTTCTATCTCAAGATTGCTTTGGCTATTCAGGGTCTGATGTGTTTCCATACAAAGAGTGAAATATTTTGTTTTAGTTCTGTGAAAAACACCAGTGGTAGTTTGATAGGGATTGCATTGAATCTGTAGATTGCTTTGGGTAGTAGAGTCATTTTCACAATGTTGATTCTTCTGATCAAAGAACATGGTATATCTCTCCATCTGTTTGTACCATCTTTAGTTTCTTTCATCAATGTCAAATAGTTTTCTGCATACGGGTCTTTTGTCTCCTCCTTAGGTTTTATTCCTAGGTATTTTATTCTTTTTGCTGCAGTGGTAAATGGGAGGGTTTCCTTAATTTCTATTTCAGATTTTTCATCATTAGTATATAGGAATGCAAGATATTTCTGAGCATTAATTTTGTATCCTGCTACTTTACCAAACTCATCGATTAGCTCTAGTAGTTTTCTGGTAGCATCTTTAGGATTCTCTATGTATAGTATCATGTCATCTGCAAACAGTGACAGTTTTACTTCTTCTTTTCCAATTTGGATTCCTTTTATTTCTTTTTCTTCTCTGACTGCCGTGGCTAGGACTTCCAAAACTATGCTGAATAACAGTGGTGAGAGTGGACATCCTTGTCTTGTTCCTGATATTAGAGGAAATGCTTTCAGTTTTTCACCATTGAGAATGATGTTTGCTGTCGGTTTGTAGTATATGGCCTTCATTATGTTGAGGTAGGTTCCTGTTATGCCCATTTCCTGGAGAGTTTTTATCATAAATGGGTGTTGAATTTTATCAAAAGCTTTTTCTGCATCTACTGAGATGATAATATAGTTTTATCCTTCAATTTGTTAATATGGTGTATCACATTGATTGATTTGCACATATTGAAGAAGCCTTGCATCCCTGGGGTAAACCCCACTTGATCATGGCGTATGATCCTTTTAATGTGCTGTTCGATTCTGTTTGTTAGTATTCTGTTGAGGATTTTTGCATCTATGTTCATCAGTGATACTGGTCTGTAGTTTTCTTTCTTTGTGACATCTTTGGTTTTGGTATCAGGGTGATGGTGGCCTTGTAGGATGAATTTGGGAGTGTTCCTCCCTCTGCTATATTTTGGAAGAGTTTGGGAAGGACAGATGTTAGCTTGTCCCTGAATGTTTGATAGAATTCGCCTGTGAAGCCATCTGGTCCTGGGCTTTTGTTTGCCCAAAGACTTTTAACAGCAGTCTCATTTCAGTGCTTGTGACTGGTCTGTTTATATTTTCTATTTCTTCCCGGTTCAGTCTCACAAGGTTGTGCTTTTCTAAGAATTTGTCCATTTCTTCCAGGTTGTCCATTTCATTGGCATATAGCTGCTTGTAGTAATCTCTCGTGAACCTTTGTATTTCTGCAGTGTCAGTTGTTACTTCTCCTTTTTCATTTCTAAGTCTATTGATTTGAGTCTTCTCCCTTGTTTTCTTGATGAGTCTGGCAAGTTTATCTTCTCAAAGAATGAGCTTTTAGCTTTATTGATCTTTGCTATTGTTTTCTTTGTTTCTATTTCATTTATTTCTACTCTGATCTTTATGATTTCTTTCTTTCTGCTAACTTTGGGGGTTTTTTGTTCTTCTTTCTCTAATTGCTTTTGGTGTAAGTTTAGGTTGTTTATTTGAGATGTTTCTTGTTTCCTGAGGTAGGATTGTATTGCTATAAACTTCCCTCTTAGAACTGCTTTTGCTGCATCCCATAGGTTTGGGGTCATTGTGTTTTCATTGCCATTTCTTTCTAGGTATTTTTTTATTTTCTCTTGAGTTCTTCAGTGATCTCTTGGTTATTTAGTAGTGTATTGTTTAGCCTCCATGTGTTTGTATTATTTAGACTTTTTCCTCTAATTGATATCTAGTCTCATAGTGTTGTGGTCAGAAAAGATACTTCATATGGTTTCAATTTTCTTAAATTTACCAAGGCTTGATTTGTGACCCAAGGTATGATCTATTCTGGAGAATGTTCCATAAGCACTTGAGAAGAATGTGTATTCTGTTGCTTTTGGATGGAATGTCCAATAAATATCAATTAAGTCCATCTTGTTAATGTATCATTTAAAGCTTGTGTTTCCTTATTTATTTTCATTTTGGATGACCTGTCCATTGGTGAAAGTGGGTTTTTAGAGTCCCCTAGTATGATTGTGTTACTGTCAATTTCCCCTTTTATGGCTGTTAGCATTTGCCTTATGTATTGAGGCGCTCCTATGTTGGGTGCATAAATATTTACCATTGTTATATCTTATTCTTGGATTGATTCCTTGATCATTATGCAGTGTCCTTCTTTGTCTCTTGTTATAGTCTTTATTTTACAGTCTATTTTGTCTGATATGAGAATTGCTTCTCCAGCTTTCTTCTGATTTCCATGTGCATGGTATATCTTTTCTCCATTCCCTCACTTTCAGTCTGTATGTGTCCCTAGGTCTGAAGTGGACCTCTTGTAGACAGCATATATACAGGTCTTGTTTTTCTGGCCATTCAGCCAGTCTACGTCTTCTGGTTGGGGCATTTATTACATTTACATTTAAGGTAATTATCGATATGTATGTTCCTATTACAATTTTCTTAATTGTTTTGGGTTTGTTATTGTAGGTTTTTTCCTTCTCTTGTGTTTCCTGCCTAGAGAAGGTCCTTTAGCATTTGTTTTAAAGCTGGTTTGGTGCTGCTGAATTCTCTTAGCTTTTGCTTGTCTGTAAATGTTTTAATTTCTCTGTCAAATCTGAATGAGTTCCTTGCTGGGTAGAGTAATCTTGGTTGTAGGTTTCTCCCTTTCATCACTTTAAGTATGTCCTGCCACTCCCTTCTGGCTTGCAGAGTTTCTGCTGAAAGATCAGTTATTAACCTTATGGGTATTCCCTTGTATGTTATTTGTTGTTTGTCCCTTGCTGCTTTAAATATTTTTTCTTTGTAATTAATTTTTGATAGTTTGATTAATATGTTTCTTGGCATGTTTCACCTTGGATTTATCCTGTATGGGACTCTCTGCGCTTCCTGGACTTGAGTGGCTACTTCCTTTCGCATAATGGGGAAGTTTTCAACTATAATCTCTTCAAATATTTTCTTAGTCCTTTTCTTTTTCTCTTCTTCTACTGGGAACGCTATAATTCAAATGTTGGTGTGATTAACATTGTCCCAGAGGTCTCTAAGACTGTCCTCAATTCTTTTCATTCTTTTTTTTTTTATTCTGCTCTGTGGTATTTATTTCCACTATTTTCTCTTCCAGGTCACTTATCCATTCTTCTGCCTCAATTATTCTGCTATTGATTCCTTCTAGAGAATTTTTTATTTCATTTATTGTGTTTTTCATCATTTGTTTGCTCTTTAGTTCTTCTAGGCCCTTGTTAAGTATCTCTTGTATTTTCTCCATTCTATTTCCAAAATTTTGGATCATCTTTACTATCATTACTCTGAATTCTTTTTCAGGTAGACTGCCTATTTCCTCTTCATTTGTTTGGTCTTCTGGGTTTTTACCTTCCTCCTTCATCTGCTGTGTGTTTCTCTGTCTTCTCATTTTGCTTAAGTTACTGTGTTTGGGGGCTCGTTTTCAGAGGCTGCAGGTTCGTCGTTCCCGTTGTTTTTGGTGTCTGCCCCCCATGGCTAAGGTTGGTTCAGTGTTTTGTGCAGGCTTCCTGGTGGAGGGGACTAGTGCCTGTGTTCTGATGGATGAGGCTGCATCTTGTCTTTCTGGTGGGCTGGACCGCGTCCGGTGGTGTGTTTTGGGGTGTCTGTGACCTTATTATGATTTTAGGCAGCCTCTCTGCTAATGGGTGGGGTTGTGTTCCTGTCTTGCTAGTTGTTTGGCAAAGGGTGTCCAGCACTGTAGCTTGCTGGTCGTTGAGTGGAGCTGGGTCTTAGCATTGAGATGGAGATCTCTGGGAGAGCTTTTGCCATCTGATATTACATGGAGCCAGGAGGTCTCTGTTTAACCAATGTCCTGAACTCAGCTCTCCTACCTCAGAGGCACAGGCCTGACACCCTGCTGGAGCACCAAGACCCTGTCAGCCACACGGCTTTTGGGAAGTCTGAGGTCTTCTGCTAGCGTTCAGTAGGTGTTCTGTAGGAGCTGTTCCACATGTAGTTGTTTCGGATGTATTTGTGGGGAGGAAGGTGATCTCCATGTCCTACTCCTCCGCCATCTTGTAGGTCTCCTTCCCTCCCAAGAACTGGAAATCTGTACTTCATGGGCTTTATGAAGGAGTTGCCTGAATGGCAGGAAGCAGTTGGAAAGTATCTTCTGAATTCCTTTACATTTCAGTCTTCCCGCCCTCACAGTCTCCTCACTCCTACACTCTTAATAAAATAGAACTTGTCCTTCTTTGGAGAGGGTGAGGACATAGTCTTAGGAAGAACGCAAAGCACTGAAGGAAGAATGTTACCCTTGTCATCTTCATCACACCTTTGTCATAGATTTCAGTCCTTGCTCCAAGACCCCACATCATTCTTGCTGCCTCATTCTGCATTTACCCTTGTTAAGGCAGAAATGCAGAAAAAGGGTTACAGAGGAGTTCAGTGGTGTCCATTCCCAGCCACGATGAGGACAACATAATGTTCCTTTTTCTCCCGACTTTACAGGCATTTACCACTACATATAAAATGGTCATTTATAATTATCACCAATAGAGGGATATTAAAAAATCTCTTTATGGGGCATTATGTTGTAAAACACCAGCACTCAACACAGCGCAATTTTACGAAGCAATAGGGAAGGAGACAGACAAAACTCATGGGATGGAGGGGAACCACTGTAGGACCGAGTGAGTGATTGAAAGGCAATATTCCCATGGTCCCATGATAATGCGGATTCCAAAAGGGGAGATACTGTTTGCCCACTGATATTTATCCCATGCTTAGTATGATACCACAGCATAAATTGTTGATTAAGTAAATGATTGTTTCTTGAAGACTAGAATAGAAGCCAGAGTTGAGTGGAAGTAGACATTGTTGTATTTTCTACCATTGAAGAGCGGGCTGGGTGCTAAGGTCTGCAGCTCAGGGCTTCCACTACCAAAGGCTTAGTGATCCAGGCAGGCTGCAGTGAATGCTAGTTCTTCCCCAGCCCTGGAGAACAGAGGATCAAGACTGACAAGGACTAAGGGAAATTCTGTAATCTAAAGGATGATTTTTGGTTCCCATGGGTCAGTAGTTTTAGGGCTGTGCTTTCTCCCTTCTCACCTGTGAGAGACCCAACCAGGGCCTAGCACTGGAGAAAAAACAGAGCAGTGATGAAAACAGACCAATGAAAACTCCAGGGCCCAAGATAACACACTTCCAAGTGCAAAGGGAAGGAATATTCCAAGGATCAATAGGACAAAAGGGAAGAAGACACCTTAAAAGCACAAAAGCACAAAAAGACACCTTGAAAGCACATGTAAGGGCCTAAATATTAATGGACAAAATCTGCAGGATGATGGTCTATAGGGTGAAAGCAGTAGACTAGAATTACCCATGTGCTTTAAAAACTTTTATTCAAAAGATTTTAATAATTTCTTAGAAGTCAAAGGCATTATTTTAGATATTTGGATATTCCATCCTTTTTCATTTCCAAGACTCAGAAAAACTGTTTATTAAGGGTAAAAATAGCATTGCAATAAATCTAAATTTTGTGAATGTCAAATAAAAAACATTTAGGCAGATGTGAATAACTGTACACATACAACGCAGCATTAAAATATTTCCTCAGTGGAACACAGCTGCTAAATGTATAAACTTTCCATAGTAGCACAGGGTTTCTGTTCAGTTTCTATTTTAATCTCTGATATTCATTCACACCTCTATACACCTGGAAACATCTGTTACTGTTTAGAAAAGAACTTTTATCAAAGTTTTTAAGTACACCTGGTATACCACACATTAAATAATCAAGTCTTTTGCTCATTTCTTTAAAATCATGTCACTGTACTAATGAGGTATTCTGTGCTTTCTACAACCTGGTCTTTTTAGAAGCCTGTACCCAACTTTTTCAAAAATACAGAATGACTATATTTAAAGTTAAGATGAAATTAACCCCTTTACGTTGTTTTCGGCAGTTTAATTTTTTTTTTTTTTCTACTCTGTGTATCTGTTTCTTTGAGATTAATGAGCTAATAAGCTTTGGAAGACGTTCATCGACTGTTGCCTGCCAAAGACTTTCTGATTTTCTTAAGGTTTTAAAGTCTCAGAATAATCTACGTTTGTTTTTCTTCTGTCTCTGTCTCTTTCTCTCTCTATCTCTTTCTCTCATATACACACACGCCTCCCCAGGTGCTGGCAACTCTGAGGTTTCAGATGATCAAGAAAAACAAAAGCACCACCTGAACATCTTTTAAAGTTGAAGTACACTGATAATGTCAATGAATAGCAATGTGTTTCTGTCACTACAAGCAAAATTACAGCATTCTCTATTTCCAACTGCCAGTAATGTAGGGATCAATCCAAAGAAAATCTTAGAAGCAATAATTAAATAAATGTCAACAGAATGACCTTATAATTTTTAAGCCCAAGTCAGAAAAAGCTATATGATATATACAGATTTCAGTTTATCTGATTAATATCTGGAAGTATTTTGTGGTACTAAAAATATGAAAACATATAAAAGTCCATTTAATTCCAAGTTTTTTAAAGTTAGATGAAAAAAAAATCTGAGATTTCAACAAACTTTTAAAATACAGTTGGAAAACATACATACATTTCTTAAGAGCTAAAATTATACATTCAATATACAAACAAGGGGACAACATGGGTGGTAGGGCAGAGTTCTGTGATTGGACAGGAGAATCAGAAAACCTGTGCCAACTGAGTCCAGGAGCTATGAGCTTTGTGACTTCCCCCTTGAGGTTTGGAGTCTCTGACATTAACTCTAAATAGGATTAGTTTCCATTAGTAGCTACCCACCCCTCCAAGAAAAAGAAAAAAGACCAGTCAATAAATTTTCTGGTCAATGTCACTAGTCATAACACACCACAGTCATTGTAGCGTGACATCATCTTCCTCAGCAGAAAGACTGAGAATTAAGTACAGAGTAATCTGAGTAGCTTCAGTTACCTGGATGGTGATTTCATTCTTAATGGGTATATATTTCCTCCCACTCAAGAGTATTTACAATTAAATATACAAATATTTAAAAGATTTAGAAACATGGAAGGTAGTTTTGCATTAGGAAGGAATCAATGTATATTTGAAAATATATATATTTGTAGTATTTAAGAGAACCTAGCCATGAGAGTAATGGTTTAAACGTAGAATATCAAATGTACAAATGTACAACTGAATACTTTATATAGATATTTGATTTTAAATATCTTACTTTTATCATGAATAGTACCGCGATATTTACAAAACTTTTGGATTCCCCTTATTTACTGTTCTTATAAGAATAAAATTATCAGGGAAATGTTGTTTGTTGATATAGCAAATTGAAGAACTTAAAAATGGAATAGAGGGACTTCCCTGGTGGTGCAGTGGTTAAGAGTCTGCCTGCCAATGCAGAGGACACAGGTTCGAGCCCTGGTCCAGGAAGACCCCACATGCCACAGAGCAACTAAGCCCGTGCACCACAACACCTGAGCCTGCACTCTAGAGCCCATGAGCCACAATTACTGAGCTTGTGTGCCACAACTACTGAAGCCTGCGTGCCTAGAGCCTGTGCTCCGCATCAAGAGAAGCCAGCCTGCGCGGCGCAACAAAGAGTAGCCCCCACTCACCACAACTAGAGAAAGCCCGTGTGCAGCAACAAAGACCCAATGCAGCCAAAAATAAATAAATAAATTTATTAAAAGAAAAAAATGGAATAGAGTATATTACAATTAGAAATGCTTGTGAATTATGATAGCTTCATAATTTCAAATTTAAAATATGCAATTAATTGCTTGAAGTATTTTAAGTTGATATCTTATTGTTTATATGTTGTTTTGGAATAACCAGAAGAAATTTTGATTCACTATATTTGTTAATTAGATTTATAAAAGTTATTTAGATACCCAGAATTTTACTTTCAGAAAATTGAAGCATTTAAGAATAAAATGTTATTTAAATTTATTAATGAATTTTAAAATGTTTGAAGATTTTTACCTTTATTAAAAGATTAAATATTATTCAAAACCCTTAAAATAAATGCTAAACATTTATAGATTTATAAGTAAAATTAGTAATGAAAAGCCTAAGGAAGGATAATTTTCTAAACCTGTAAATTTAGTAAACTGAATATCAAGTGTTAAGAATAAGCTCCAGAAGTTTTCTCTTCACACAAAAAGACAAGAACAAAATCATAAAAAGGGCTCTATTCATTTTAATTAAAAAATAAGACATTTAACAGAGGACTAATAAATCACCTTTCATGCAATTTATGGAATTCAAAGGAACTTCAAGATGGTATGTAGTTTATCTTCTGTGGAAGATTTTGATCAGCTCTGCATGTGATACTAATGAATCTGAGCCGTCCATCAACCCAGATTCCTACAGAAATGCATTTCTCAAAGCCAATCATTGTATTATACACATATATTCCTTCTCTTCATCAGACACATTTAAACTACAGAGATTATACAGGGCAAATTTAGACTGACAAGCATATATGCTTATTATGTATTCACAATGAGCCCTTTTTCACTTCTTAGTCAAATATGTTCCTTCATTTTGCCCTAGAGACACGTGTAGTAAAGATAAGACTCGATAGGAGTATTCCAACAGAGATGTTTATGTAAGCTTGTTAATGAAAGGTAATTGAAAGTGTTTTTGAATGGCTTTTTCTTAAGGGAACAGGAAAAAAAAACAACAGACGTTTTCATCACAAGCACCACTTATCAAGCAACCCCAAATGCATGGCATTTATATTAGACAAGAAAGCAAACAGAAGGATATTTGATTGTCTACATTTGTACTCATTACCACTGCTCTCATCAACTGGACTACCAATGCTTAGAAAAATTACTGTATTTTTCTTCTGACTCAATCCATCACTCTTGAGAATGACTATTTCAGTCTTTCCCCATTTATACAATCCTCTGAATCCCCTCTATTCTCCTTACTCTTTGCCTCTCTTCCTTGAGACAAATAGAATCCATGAACAGGAAACTGTGTTGCATCCTTCTCTAAACAAACCTACAACCAATCTGTACTATGACCACTTCCTCTATCTGCTCAGATGTATTACAGAATCAATTACCTGGTTTCTTCCATCTTAAATCATCCATGTACCCCACATTCACCTGAGCCTATGTTTTTCTGCTAAGCTTTTCCATATGACTGTCAATATCCCTCATCCTAAATCTTTATCTCTTATATATTCCTCTCATTCCCGCTTTTATGATTCAACCTAAATAGCTGCATTCATTTACAGAACCAAAGAGTTAGTCACTATTTTTCCTAACCCAGACATCATGTCTTGACTGGGTAAGATTACCAGACACAATCCAGCACACCTTCTTTCTTAAAATAAACAAACAAATACATTATATATACATATATATATATACACACACACTTTAGGCTGGGTTACCTGGCATATTTCAGGCTGGGTTTCAAGATTCCCTGGGAGATTTCAGATGGATATTAACAAGAAGGATATCTATTACAGAATTCTCTTGGGATCAGTACCCAGGAAAGAAGGGGAGAAGAGCATGATAAGGGAAGACACTGGGTTTCATGCAGTGCACGGAGATACCTGGAGCTGGACTAACACATCAGAGCTGTACACAGGCCCAGTCCAAGTTGAAGCAAGGGTCTGGGTCTTAATACGCCCATATTAACCAGTCGTTGGTTGCAACCCTAGAGTAGATGCAACCTTATGCATGGCAGGTGTTTTTAGCTGAAGCAAACCCCAAAGAGGGCTGTTATCATAACACCCACCATACAATGGAACCCCGTTCTCAGGATGTTCCTCACCCTTCTACAACCCCTGTTTCTAGACTGATCTTTGCCAGATCCTACTCCACCCAATTTTTAAATTTTGGAGTGCCTCATAGTTCCTTTTCGCCCCTCATCTTACAGTATATTCTCCCAATCTCATCTCATCTCCCATGCTTTTAATAATTACAGGCTGCAGTAACTCAAATTTGTATCTATAACAGACATGTCTTCTAGCCCTGGACATAGAGAATTGTAGAATTCTACCCATGACTCCTTCTACTTCCTGCTCTTTCCTAAAGAAGATACTTTTTTTTTTTCTTGTTCCACACATATTCTTGTTCCAGAATGCAATTTCTTTTTTTTAATTACAGCATGTTACTCTTCTACTGCGACCATTCTGTGGTTTCCCATTGCCCTTCAGAAAAAGTAAAAGATCCTTAACTCTTCCAAAGCTCTGCACATTGTGATTCACTTTTTTCCCCAACTTCCTCTATTTAATTTTATTCAATCCAGTTTTCTCCCTAACCCCTTCCATGAGACTAATCGGTATTCATTCTTAAAGTCTCAATTTATATGAGATATTTTTTAAAGAAAATCCATCATTCTTTTTTTTCAGAGTATTCCAGGGGTTTTTGTCTAGAATCTCATTTCATCTTCATGTTAATTTAAATGGCAATTTAACTAATTTATATAATTCTTCAGTTCATTTTTTTTTCCTGTTTGACTATAAATTCCAAGAAGGCAGGGGAAAAAGTCTATCTCCAGTGCTTAGCATAAGGTTTTATATGCAGAAAAAGTTATATGTATGTATATGCTGAATAAAGCAGTATGACCCAAAGAATGAGTTATTCAACAGGCAGGACTTACAATTAGGATTAGTTTCAAAGGCCTACTGGGATACAATGGAGAGGGGTAAGTACCTATTACCAGAAGGAAGAATAAAATCTCAATGAAAAATAGGGACTAGAAAACAGAGACGACACAGAGGATGGCAAATTAATTTGCTTTTCTGAAGTTGTCTAAACGACTAAGCTACAAAACAAGCAGGGCTAACTAAGTTCCTCATGGTAAAACGTCTAAAAACTGTGAAACAAATGGAAGCAAGGTTTATCTTGACCTTCTGGGTGAATGGGAGCACTCAGGGATAAAGAATATTTTGTACATGAGAAAGAAGTTATTTAAAAAAAAAAAAAGAAGAAGGAACTTGCCACAAAATAGTTGGCTAAAAAGTAACATAGTTAAAATTTGAACTAATTTCTTCCTGATCCCTAAATGCACGGTTTTCTACTACACCAACAATCTTTCAAAGAAATGTGCAGTAGTTTATAATAATGGATATCAACCAATTTGTTTTCAGCCCCAGGAGTAACCATTCTGACTCTAGCTTTAGAAATTTAAGTGAAAGGAAAAGGAAGAGGAAAATAGTTTGGAATAATGTTAAGATAACAAAATGATTCGGGGGTTTTGTATTTTCTTGTGGAAAGGGGGAGCTAAATCCGTGGTAGAGGGTGAAGGAGGCACATACATTAGAAATGGGCCAAACACTGTGGCCTTATATGTAACTTCTAGGATCAAATGAAAATTTCCATCAGGACTGTCACTTTTTTTTTTTTTTTTTTTTTTTTAACATCTTTATTGGGGTATAATTGCTTTACAATGGTGTGTTAGTTTCTGCTTTATAACAGAGTGAGTCAGTTATACATATATATATGTTCCCATATCTCTTCCCTCTTTGTCTCCCTCCCTCCCACCCTCCCTATCCCACCCCTCCAGACAGCCACAAAGAACCGAGCCGGTTTCCCTGTGCCGTGCGGCTGCTTCCCACTGGCTATCTACCTTACGTTTGTTAGTATATATATGTCCATGTCTCTCTCTCGCCCTAACACACCTCACCCTTCCCCCTCCCCATATCCTCAAGTCTGCTCTCCAGTAGGTCTCTGTCTTTATTCCTGTTTTACCCCTAGGTTCTTCATAACATTTTTTTTTCTTAAATTCCATATATATGTGTTAGCATACGGTATTTGTCCTTCTCTTTCTGAGGACTGTCACTTTTGGATGAGATCGGTTCCAACCGATAATGAGCAAAGACCTCCAAATGCAGATGGGAATTATGTGACACATCAAGGTACATTTCTGTGAAACATACTCCGTGTAATATGGCTTGCGGAGTCAACATTCCTTTATTTAATTGCACTCAAGAAATGTATGCCTCGAAAAGCAAGTACATAAAACAGTGTCTTAACAGACTTCTGAAAGAAGAAGGGGATTTTCTTGCTGCTCTTAAGCAGTCTGCTGATTAGTTTATGGCATAGAAGAGAATATCTAGCCTAGCATATCTTCAGCTTCTAATCATGTTTCAAGTCTTGATTAAAAAACAGATCATACATGAGTAATCTGTTCTGAATCATATCGGGATAATCCATGCTGAGATAATACTATGTATCTGCTTGAGACCTATCTAGGGGAAGTCTAATATCAAAAAGGATTTTAGTATAGGTTCATTAATTCAACAAACATCATTTTTTAAATACCAAACATATGCCATGCATTGTCTGAGGAAGAGAGGATTTAGGGGAAATAAAAAGGTATATTGCGGGCTTCCCTGGTGGCGCAGTGCTTGAGAGTCCGCCTGCCGATGCGGGAGACGCGGGTTCGTGCCCCGTTTCGGGAAGATCCCACATGCCGCGGAGCGGCTGGGCCCGTGAGCCATGGCCGCTGAGCCTGCGCGTCCGGAGCCTGTGCTCCGCAAGTGGGAGAGGCCACAACAGTGAGAGGCCCGCATAACGCAAGGGAAAAAAAAAAAAAAAAAGGTATATTGCATGTTACCTGGCAGAGGAAGACAAATAATTAAATGCAATAAAATGCAATACATACAAAGATAGAAATGTATGGAAGTCTAGAAATTGGCGCACATGAGATAAAACAGCCACTTCAACATAATGAAAGCAACTAATGCCCTTTTCCTATTTGCCCATTTCTGTTCCCCTCTAACCTTAAAAGAACTAATTATAGGAATGAGATCACTAAGCAATTTAACCTAACTCCTAACTTATGTGCTCCTGACTGCACACTATGAAAGTGTGCATGAAGAAAAAGAAATAAAAGGAATACAAATTGCAAAACAACAAGTAAAACTGTCACTGTTTTCAGATTACATGATACTATACATAGAGAACCCTAAAGATGCTACCAGAAAACTACTAGAGCTAATCGATAAACCTGGTAAAGTTGCAGGATACAAAATTAATGCTCAGAAATCTCTTGCATTCCTATACACTAATGATGAAAAAACTGAAATAGATATTAAGGAAACACTCCCATTTACCACTGCAACAAAAAGAATAAAATACCTAGGAATAAACCTACCTAAGGAGACAAAAAGAACTGTATGCAGAAAACTATAAGACACTGATGAAAGAAATTAAAGATGATACCAACAGATAGAGAGGTATACTATATTCTTGGATTGGAAGAATCAATATTGTGAAAATGACTATACTACCCAAAGCAATCTACAGATTCAATGCAATCCCTATGAAATTACCAATGGCATTTTTTATAGAACTACAACAAAATATCTTAAAATTTGCATGGAGACACAAAAGATCCCAGATAGCCAAAGCCGTCTTGAGGAAAAAAAAACGGAGCTGGAGGAATCAGACTCCCTGACTTCAGACTATACTACAAAGCTACAGTAATCAAGACAATATGGTACTGGCACAAAAACAGAAACATAGATCAATGGAACAAGAGAGAAAGCCCAGAGATAAACCCACGCAACTATGGTCAACTAATCTATGACAAAGGAGGCAAGGGTATACAATGGAGAAAAGACAGTCTCTTCAAAATGTGATGGTGGGAAAACTGGACAGCTACATGTAAAAGAATGAATTAGAACACTTCCTAAAACCATACACAAAAATAATCTCACAATGGATTAGAGACCTAAATGTAAGACCAGACACTATAAAACTCTTAGAGGAAAACATAGGAAGAACACTCTTTGACATAAATCACAGCAAGATCTTTTTTGATCCATCTCCTAGAGTAAGGGAAATAAAAACAAACACATGGGACCTAATGAAACTTCAAAGCTTTTGCAAAAAGGGAAACCATAAACAAGATGAAAAGACAACCCTCAGAATGGGAGAAAATATGTGCAAACGAATCAACGGACAAAGGATTAATCTCCAAAATATATAAACAGCTCATGCAGCTCAATATTAAAGAAACAAACAACCCAATCCAAAAATGGGCAGAAGACCTAGACACTTCTCCAAAGAAGACATACAGATGGACAAAAAGCACATGAAAAGCTGCTCAACATCACTAATTATTAGAGAAATGGAAATCAAAACTACAATGAGGTATCACCTCACACCAGTTAGAATGGGCATCACCAGAAAATCTACAAACAACAAATGCTGGACAGGGTATGGAGAAAAGGGAACCCTCTTGCACTGTTGGTGGGAATGTAAATTGATACAGCCACTATGGAGAACAGCATGGAGGTTCTCCACGCTGAACCTCTCCATGGAGGTTCCTTAAAAAACTAAAAATGGAATTACCATATGATCCAGCAATCCCACTATTGGGCATATATGCAAAGAAAACCATAATTCAAAAAGAAACATGCACCCCAATGTTCACTGCAGCACTATTTACAATAGCCATGGAAGCAACCTACATGCCCATCGACAGATGAATGGATAAAGAAGTTGTGGTACATATATACAATGGAATATTACTCAGCCATAAAAAGGAATGAAATTGGGTCATTTGTAGAGATGTGGATTTATCTAGAGACTGTCATACAGAGTGAAGTAAGTCAGAAAAACAAATATCGTATATTAACGATGTGGAACCTAAAAAAATGGTATAGATGAACTGCTTTGCAGGGCAGAAGTTGAGACACAGATATAGAGAATAAATGTATGGACACCAAGTGGGGAAAGCCGCAGGGGGGTGGGGATGATGGTGTGATGAATTGGGCAATTGGGATTGACATGTATACACTGATGTGTATAAAACTGATGACTAATAAGAACCTGCTCTATAAAATAATTAATTTAAAAAATGACTAGCCCTCCCCACCCCCATCAACAGCCCCCTTAGCAATCCTGCAGGCAGATGATGTGGGCAAGGTAGTATATGAAGAGAGAGTCAGCCAGTTGTATGCAATGGAGAATGATAAAGAACCCAACCTCCTGCCTCCATGCGTCACTGAGATTCTTCCCCCTTTTTCTTCTTTAAGAACTGTCATGGCTGAGGAGAATCTTCACTTGGCCTCAGGACACAAGTTTACCGTCTCCCCAGATTATGGGCTTTTATGATTAAATCACCTTTACTTTCTATTGAAACTTGACTCTCAAATTATTGGCTTTTCATCAGTGAGCAGCCAAACCTGAGCTCAGTAACAATAAGAAAAGGTAATTCTAAGGAAGATTTATTTAAGAGTTAATACTTGAGCTAAGACTAGAAAGAGTAGCAGTGTCTCTGGATATGATTTGGGGGAAAAGGGGGAGTAAAAGAAGTCAGGGGCCAAAATAAGATGCTTCAACAGGGAGAGCTGAAATAGCAGAGTCTTACAGGTTTGACCCACATTGTAACTGGGAGATGTACAAGAAGTTTGATTGGCTGAGGCACAGGTTGAGAGATGGGGCATGATAAATTATATCTGGAAACAAGTTAGGGCTTTCAGTGTCACACCAAGGAATTTCCACTCTTTTTTATGTGCCATGGGAAGACACTGAAAGGCTTTAAGCAAAACAATAGCATGACATCCCATAAACATATATTCAAGTTAGTGAGACAAAAAGTTTCTTTATTAAATGAACTGGGAAGTAGAATTGTGCAATTTACCTGCAAATAAGTACTGCTCACCCCCACAAAAAAAATTCCAGCAAACAGAATTGATGCCAGTTATGAAGTATTGAACATTATTCCCTCCTGCAACAATGGATTTCCAATTTTGTTCATTCAGTTCTGAGTGTGCTTATTTCCAAGGAAATATCACCCCAAATCTCCACATTTTACCATCTAAAATCACTACAAGTGACTTGCTTACTTCGGAGAGAAATACAAGACCAATAGAAGCATGTAGTTCCCCTGAATTAACCAGCTGAGCTATCTGAGAAGAAGGTGATTAGACTGAAATTTCAAACTATTTTTTACTTAACATTGTCATCACAACCAACCAGGTACTTTTTTTTTTTTTCAGGAAATCACAGTGAGAAAAACTTGAAGTTCATGCTTCTGCCCCTCAAAGGAAAAGGCTATCAGATGCAGTGGTCCCTTTTCAAAGACCACTGCAAGTCACTCCTAAAAGCAGTCTGGTTAAAGGTTAAGAGCCATCTACCAATCAACATGCCTATGCCTCTTTGTAAAGTGTGTCACTCCTCCCAGCAGGAGTTGAAGTCTACTTGCTCCACTCCTGAATCTGGGCTGTGCTCGTGGCTTCCTATGTCCAACAGAAGGTGACAAAAGTCATGTTTTGGGATTCTGAGCTCAGGTCCTCTAGCTACTACTTTCCATCTTGGAACCCAACTCCCACATAGAGAATGCATGTTTTCCTGCTAGAGGTGGTGGACACATGGAGAGACAGGCCCTGGAGGAGGAGAGACTACAGTAGAGAATGAGTCTACATAGAGGACAGAAGTGGCAATCCAGCCAACAGCAAACCCCCAAGCCCCAGATGTGTAAATGAGGTCAAGTTGAATCTACCCGCCTCAGTTCAGCTCTCCAGCCAGAACCTTGTCAAACATACATAAGCTATCCCTGTTTAGGCCTGCCCAAATCACTGTCCCATGGAATCATTAGCAATAAAATAGCTGTGGTTTCAAGCCATTACATTTTAGGTGGTTTATTACACAGAAACAGATAATCAATACAAGTGGTAACATGCTTCATGCTACCTTTTCAAAGAGACACCCGAGTGCAGACCAGGCTGCCATGTAGAAGGTATCTGTGGGCTCATTTGGTACAAAGGCATCACAGCATGTAGGACACAGAGGCAAAGCCACAGTAGCAGGCCCTGTACACAGCAAGATACACAGGAATGGCCTTTTCAACATTCACACCAAGAAGAAGAAATAGCAGCACAGCAAACCCTACAGTGATGTATGTCTGCCACAGATGAATCAGGCCAGACCAAGCAGGAATCTTGGCCAAAGAAAGATACTATAAAATCCATTGAAAACATTAGACTTGTTTTTCTTTAGACGTGAGGGCCAGCTATGATAAAAAAATTTTTTTTAATCTTTCCTTGAGGAAGCAAAGAAAAAATGAATACACCTCCCCTGCTTTGCTTGTTGTTGTTATATCCACTTCATGATGTTTGAGAAGTTTTGTTTACTCTTACTGTGAAAACCAGTCAGAATGTGTGCAGTTTTCTCTTATTTTTCTCTTTAAAGCTTCAACACAAAGTTTTACAACATATTACGCACTGTAATATTAAAACTTTAATTCTCCTAAAAACATGATGTCATATAGTGTCACATGCTTCAATGTGTGTGATACGAATGTTGCTTTAAGAAAAACATTATGGTCTGCATGGAGCACCCCAATATGTAATGATTTAAGCCAGCATGCCATAGCATTTAAAAAGTTTGTACACTAGAAATTTTAACAGTGCTACGTTATAGATTTTCAAATATTTATGAGACACTACTGAAATGCCATGATTCTACTGAACACTTACCAAACCCAGCTGAGCAAAACAAATAGAAATGATAAAGTTTTATTAATATCCCATGATAATTTCTATTTTAACTCTTTTCTGGTTTCAAAGTAATGGAAATTTTTTTTAACAAACAAATACTAAATATATTAAATCCTTGTTCTTATCCTCTAAATATCCACTTCTGCAGCTTTAAATTTTATTTTATTTACTTTTTTATACAGCAGGTTCTTATTAGTTATCCATTTTATACATATCAGTGTACACATGTCAATCCCAATCTCCCATTTCATCATACCCCCCTCCGCCCCCCACTGCCGCTTATCCCCCTTGGTGTCCATACTTTTGTTCTCTACATCTGTGTCTCAATTTCTGTCCTGCAAACCGGTTCATCTGTACCACTTTTAAGGTTCCACATATATGCATTAATATACGATATTTGTTTTTCTCTTTCTGACTTACTTCATTCTGTATTACAGTCTCTAGATAAATCCACATCTCTACAAATGACCCAATTTCATTCCTTTTTATGGCTCAGTAATATTCCACTGTATATATGTACCACAATTTCTTTATCCATTCATCTGTTGATCGGCATTTAGGTTGCTTCCATGTCCTGGCTACTGTAAATAGTGTGGCAATGAACACTGGGGTGCATGTGTCTTTTTGAATTATGGTTTTCTCTGGGTATATGCAAAGTAGTGGGATTGCTGGGTCATATGGTAATTCTACTTTTAGTTTTTTAAGGAACCTCCATGCTGTTCTCCATAGTGGCTGTATCAATTTACATTCCCACCAACAGTGCAACAGGGTTCCATTTTCTCCACACCCTCTCCAGCATGTGTTGTTTGTAGATTTTCTGGTGATGCCCATTCTAACTGGTGTGAGGTGATACCTCATTGTAGTTTTGATTTCCATTTCTCTAATAATTAGTGATGTTGAGCAGCTTTTCATGTGCTTTTTGTCCATCTGTATGTCTTCTTTGGAGAAATGTCTATTTAGGTCTTCTGCCCATTTTTGAATTGGGTTGTTTGTTTTTTTAATATTGAGCTGCATGAGCTCTTTATGTATTTTGGAGATTAATCCTTTGTCCATTGATTTGTTTGCACATATTTTCTCCCATTCTAAGGTTTGTCTTTTCATCTTGCTTGTAGTTTCCTTTGCTGTGCAAAAGCTTTTAAATTTCATTAGGTCCCATTTGTTTAACTTTGTTTTTATTTCCCTTACTCTAGGAGATGGATCAAAAAAGATCTTGCTGTGACTTACGTCAAAGAGTGTTCTTCCTATGTTTTCCTCTAAGAGTTTTATAGTGTCCAGTCTTACATTTAGGTCTTTAATCCATTTTGAGTTTATTTTTCTGTATGGTGTAAGGGAGTGTTCTAATTTCATTCTTTTACATGTAGCTGTCCAGTTTTCCTAGCACCACTTACTGAAGAGACTGTCTTTTTCTCCATTGTATATCCTTGCCTCCTTTGTCATAGATTAGTTGACCATAGGGGTGTGGATTTTTCTTTGGGCTTTCTATCCTGTTCCACTGATCTATATTTCTGTTTTTCTGCCAGTACCATATTGTCTTGATTACTGTAGCTTTGTAGTATAGTATAAAGTCAGGGAGTCTGATTCCTCCAGCTCCGTTTTTTTCCCTCAAGACTGCTTTGGCTATTCCAGATCTTTTGTGTCTCCCTACAAATTTTAAGATTTATTGTTCTACTTCTGTAAAAAATGCCACTGGTAATTTCATAGGGATTGCACTGAAACTGTAGATTGATTTGGGTAGTATAGACATTTTCACAATGTTGATTCTTCCAATCCAAGAACATGGTATATCTCTCCATCTGTTTGTAGCATCTTTAATATTCTTTCATCAGTGTCTTATAATTTTCTGCATACAGGTCTCCTGGCTCCTTAGGTAGGTTTATTCCTAGGTATTTTATTCTTTTTGCTGCAGTGGTAAATGGGAGGGT
>NW_006771581.1:0-228 GCF_000442215.2 Lipotes vexillifer
TCTTCAAGACTAGGGGAGGAGGCTTCCCTCGTGGTTCAGTGGTTAAGAATCTGCCTGCCAATGTAGGAGACATGGGTTCGATCCCTTGTCAGGGAAGATCCCACATGCCGTGGAGCAACTAAGGCCGTGCACCACAACTACTGAGCCTGTGGTCTAGAGTCCACGAGCCACAACTACTGAGCCTGTGTGCTGCAACTACTGAAGCCCACACGCCTAGAGCCATGCTCT
>NW_006771582.1:0-789 GCF_000442215.2 Lipotes vexillifer
CAGGTTTGTGAAATACAGTGGCCCTGAGCTCTTTTCCTCCACTCGCTTTCTTGTGAGCTGGCCACCATACCGCAGGATTGCTTCAGAGCGTAGTCTGCTTCAGGCACGGCATGATGAGGCTTTGGTTCATTCTTCTTGCTGGTGGGAAATTAGAGTTCAATGTGCTCGTCCAAACACCTACAGCTAGTCTCTCGTTGGTTCTCCTCATTCCTGTCCATCTTACGCAGAAATCGCAAAGTGTGCCAAACAGGGCGTTGAAGGCACTGACTCTGCAAGTGTGAGGAATGTCAGGAAAGCGTCTTGAACGGCCAACACGTGTGCCAGGGCACGTAAACTGAGATGCATTTTAGGAACGTTGCCTGATCACACGGTGGACCATACTCTGGGTTTCCCATGAATGTTTTAGCGGAAGGAAGAATCCATTAAACCTGGGGAGTTGGGCCCCATGGAATGGATACCATGCAGTATGACTTCAAAGGCTTTGCCTTTGCTTACCAAACCTCACCAATCCTGTCAGCCCCTAGTGTCCACCCTTATGTCTCACACAGCTGTGGGTATAGATGTGGTAAATCCAGGTTACATCCCGAGCCCTTAATGAATTAAGTAAGAATGTCTCTCTATTTCACTGTCATTGTGTTTTTGTTTTGAAATTTATTTTTATAATGGGATTTGGCTGATTTTCATTGCTGCGCTTCTGTCGCTCCACGCACGCTTGATTCTCTTACCGATACATATAGATACATATGTTTTTAGATTCCTACCAGTCAGGTCTATTCCTATGCGTTGAAT
>NW_006771583.1:0-3398 GCF_000442215.2 Lipotes vexillifer
TTCAGCACTTGTCAGGAAATCTCTTGGTTTCTGGAGACCTTCCTCTCTTCTTAATGTGCCCACCTCCTCAGGGATCTGAGCTTCTGAGCTTAGCTGCCCACCCCCTGCTGTCCCTTTACTAGCCCCCTTGCTCTGGGGCCTCACCTGACTCCTTCACATGGATGGTCCTTACATCCAATCTCTCTTGTCAACAGCCCCCGATGCCATTCCCCCAAGGGACGTCTCGTCCCAGGCGCCTCTCCTGGACGTCCAAATATTCCAGGCTGAACTGGTCATTTGCTGCTCCAGATCTGTTCCTCCCTTCACATCCCCCTCTCTCAATGGCACCACCACCCTTCCGGTATCCACTCTCCAATCTTAACATTATCTCTCACCTACCTATTGGCCTCACCTCCCAAATCCAACCGGTTGCCAGATTCTCTCTTTGCAATATCTCTTTCCAGTCCCATCAAGTGTTTACTTTCTACTCTTTTCCAAACCATTGCCAGAATCCTCACTGATCCAGCTCTATCCTCTCCCCCGCCCACACCCCTCTGCCCACAGTCGACATAGCGTGCTTCTTCAAGGGGACTTTTCTTAAAGTCCGATCAAGAAGACAGAATCTTGTCACTCCCCTGCTCTAGAGCCTTCAGTGGCTCCCACTGCTGTTGCTGTATTTCTACCCGACTCCTAAGCCTGACTTTCCACACTTCATAATTCAAGTCTCTCCAGATCCATTTCTCATGACTTCCCCTTTAGCATACATTTTTGCAATTTAACTCAAATTCCCATTCATCTCTGAATACCTTGTGTCTCTTATCTCTGGGCTTCTGCTCAAGCTGAACCTTTCTCATGTAATGCCTATTTTCTTCCTATTTGCATTCATCAAAATCCTACCTTCCCTTCAAGGCACATCTCAAATGTTAACTTCTTCCCAGAAGCCTTCCTGGGTTTCCCCAGCCAGGAGTGCTTTCCCTTCCCTGTGCTCCCTGGGTTCCCTGGGTTCCTCTCACCACACTCATCACACACGACCTCACATCACAACATTTTGAGTATGTGCCTCATTGCTTCCACTACACTTTGGGCAGGGATTGTATCCTTCCAGAAGTGTAATTTGCTCACAGTTGATGTTTGTTGAATTAAGTCATCAGACTAGATAACCATACATTTGCTTACTTTTCACTATTTGAAAACACACATCCAAAGGAGAGTCTACTTATCAAAGGCAGGAATATGGAAATACGTTCTGCTCACATCCATGAATGCAAATCAAAAAGTAGAACAAAACCCAGTACTTGAGTGACTAGGACCATTGCTGGATAGACTTTAATTAATCTTATGGAAAATATTCAAGGGACTTAACAAGCCTGGGAAAGGAGGAGGGAGCAGGTGAGACAGAGCCAGAGCCATTGCTGTCAAGAAACACTTTCTTCCTGTAACCGTATCCCCCAGGGCCGGGCCAGGAGCTCTGCTTAATCTCCCTCTCTGTGGTCACTCAGGATATGATTACTGGCATCAGATGCAAGCACATGTTTCTGTTCCATTAATCTGAGAGAGTCTAAGAAGCTGGAAGGGGAGCCACACGGGCATTGCTGTGTTGGTTAGTTACCACCTCAAAGAGGAGCATGAGAGAGGGAGAGAGGAAGGATCTAGCAGATGGGCTGGGAGGGAGGCCTGACGGAAGCAAAGGGAGATGAGAAAACCATGCAGAGAACAAGGTCCTGTAGTGCAGAGTCTGATCCCTTTCAGCTGTTACACCATGGGGCCTGAAAGAGGGATGTACACACGCACACACACATGGACACATACACATGCGCACACAGTCACCATCAAAGCAACCGATAGACGCAGAGCTTCTGCACCTTGAGGTCTGGCAGTCGGCCTGACACCCCCTGGTGAGCATCACCTCTCAGCGTGTACGGTAACCCATGCGACGTAAGTCTGTCTCACACACGGTAACCGCCTCAGTGGGTCCTGCAGCACAGTAATGAAGACGTGAACAGCTGAAACGCAATGTCAGATGGCAGTGGTGACATCTGAAAGCCATTCTTTGCGGCTCAGCATATTTGGTTCCAGGTACCAGAGCTGCACAAAGGCTCACCGCCTTGTCTCCTTGTGTCTGCCATGCAGCATCTCTGCTCGGCTTGGCGGGGCGCCAGGTGATGTTTGCCTTGCCAGCAGGTTTCTGCTGTAGAAAGCTCGGGAAGCCTTTCCTCTGTCATCTGTTGGGGAAGTGGAGGACCGTAGGAGCTTTAAGCACACACCTTATTCCTGCAGGGTGGGCTCTTAAAGGACCCCTTTCCCCTCTGTCCTACCAAGCTGTCTTGGCCAGACATTTTGAAGCGTGGCCAGAAATTGCAGGTCCCACTTTCAGTTCTAGCTAGTTACCTATAGCAGTTAAATGGAATCAGTGCATGAGGAAAAGTTTATAAATGCAAAGGAAGAGGGACTTCACAGGGCAAGCAAGGTTATGCTTAACCCCAAGGAAGCGGGGCCATTCAGCGCTGTGGGCAGACTGGCCTTCGCACTGTCTTCATGCTACGTGCTGGGCCTCCGCTCAGCAGCCTGTGTGCATCTGTTGCCTGCTGCTCCAACTGCCTTCCTGCCAGGCTCCATGGCGTGGGCAGAGAGGATAAAGTGACGGTTAACAGCAGAGTCTTAACTCCTGGCCTGGCCCCTGAAAGCACAGGCTGCAAAACGGTTTACGCTGATCAAAACACCCCTCTGGTGGCTTTGGGATGCTTTCACGTGCACTGAGAGTTTGCCTCCAGGAGCTAGGAGGAGACAGCTTGAACTTCACTTTGGGTTTGGAGACTGGTGGTGGTGTGGCACCCACAATGGCGGGTCACGAGTACATCAGAAGGCTGCTCCGAATCCCCCAGATTGGAGTACCGCAGGAGAGGGTATGGGGGGATCTCAGCTCCCACTGGGCACCGGTCAGAAGGCAACTTGAAAGCATTAGCGAGGGGAGCAGTGCTGGGCCCAGAAACCTGCCCACCCCCAAGAAGCCCGTCCAGTGTCTGCTCTGCAAGGAGGTTATCTGACCCTGAGCCCTTTGGATCCCACATTTTCCCACCCAGAAAACAATACCCAATCTTCATTGGCTGTAGACATCAGATCACTTGGGGAACTAGTTTGGTTAACGATTTTACTTTATTTTATTTATTTTATTTATTTATTTATTTTGGCTGCATTGGGTTTTTGTTGCTGCGCGCGGGCTTTCTCTAGTTGCGGCGATCGGGGGCTACTCTTCGTTGTGGTTCGCAGGCCTCTCATTGTAGTGGCTTCTCTTGCTGCGGAGCACGGGCTCTAGGTGTGCGGGCTTCAGTAGTTGTGGTACGTGGGCTCAGTAGTCATGGCTCGCGGGCTCTAGAGCGCAGGCTCAGTAGTTGTGGCACACGGGCTTAGTTGCTTCGCGG
>NW_006771585.1:0-229 GCF_000442215.2 Lipotes vexillifer
CCACCTCGCGAACCAGAAAAGGCGCCCGGATGGGCGCCTTTTCAATATTGGCCTCACACGGGACCCCTTGCTGGAGCGCAGCCCTCTTGTTGTTCAAGGGGGCGCGCCAACGGCGCCGGGATAAGGTGGAATGGACCATTGATCATCTGTGCCGAAGGCGCAGGTGATCAATTCCAGCTCAACACCACCTTGCCGGCCTTGCCCTGTTCCATCAGGTCGAAGCCCTTCT
>NW_006771586.1:0-214 GCF_000442215.2 Lipotes vexillifer
CACTTACCCGAAGCCTTATCCTTACCTTTACCCGAAGCCTTAGCCTACCCTGTGCCCTAATCCGAACCCGTACGCTAACACTAACACGTGCCCTAAAACGTATGCTAACCCTAACCGTTGTCGCTCCCTACACTGTACCCTAAACCGTCCCCGTTACCTAACCCTAACACTAACCCTTGCCCTAAGCCTTACCCTACCCGTGCCTTTATCCTAA
>NW_006771587.1:0-848 GCF_000442215.2 Lipotes vexillifer
GGCATGTGGGATCTTCCCAGACCAGGGCTCGAACCCATGTCCCCTGCATTGGCAGGCGGATTGTTAACCACTGTGCCACCAGGGAAGCCCAGCTACTGGTTCTTAATCTTGCCTGCACATTAGAATCATCTGGGGAGCTTTTAAAACATATTGTGCCACGTTCCCCTCCCAGACCAATTAAAGGGTTGGGCATAGTTATTTTAAAAAATCTACCCAGATGATCTAATGTGCAGTCAGGGTTGAGAACCACTGACCTAGGCACTGTTTTGAACTTACAAAAGCTATTCTTCACCTGGGTGGCCTAGATGATTCCTGTGAAGGAGGAGCAAGCTGTTAAAGTGCTTCTTGAAAGATGATTGCTAAGAATGAAAGCTTCCTTACAAGCTTAGCACAAAGCATTTTAGAAAAAGCTGCTGTTTTGGCCAATCAGTTTCAGATTGTTAGTAGTATCTTAACGTAATCTTTACGAAATCCTAAACCTTAAACCTCTGGATTTATCACAACATTATTCATGCAGAATTAGTGGGGCCACTGTGACCTGAAATGAAATGTGATTTTTCAGACTTTATTTATTATTATTATTATTTTTTGGCTGTGTTGGGTCTTCATTGCCGCACGCAGGCTTTCTCTAGTTGAGGCAAGTGGTGGGCTGCTCTTTGTTGCAGTGCGAGAGCTTCTGATTGCAGTGGTTTCTCTTGTTGCGGAGCACAGGCTCTAGGTGCATGGGCTTCGGTAGTTGTGGCTCGCGGGCTCTAGGGCGCAGGCTCAGTAGTTGTGGCTCACGGGCTTAGTGGCTCCACGGCATGTGGGATCTTCCTGGACCAGGGCTCGAACCCGTGTCCCCTGCA
>NW_006771588.1:0-328 GCF_000442215.2 Lipotes vexillifer
GGCACTAGGCTTAGGGAAACAGAAATCAAAAAGACAGAGCCACCCCAAAGTTTGGGGCTGCCTGCTTTACAGTATCCTCGTCCACTGTACAAGTTAAATACCCATGAAAGGAAAAAATGGATCGTCAAGTTGCGGCACTTACGTGCCATGGAATATCAGTCAGCAATGAAATCAAGGTCATCTGGCCCGTAGCATCTTAGTGATTGGATTTAGGTACGATGATTCCACGTGGAATAACTCACACGGAAAAAGAAACATCATACGCTATCACTAATACACGGATTGTATACTTTTCTACACATGGAAGGAATTACAAAACAGAAGAGAG
>NW_006771590.1:0-210 GCF_000442215.2 Lipotes vexillifer
AAGGCTAAGGGTAAGAGTTAGTGTAAAGATTAGAGTTAGGGGTAGGGTTAGGTAACGGAGATGTTTTAGGGTACAGATTAGGGTATGACAGTGGTTTAGAGTTAGCGTACGTGTTAGGGCACGTGTTAATCTTAGCCTACCGATTAGGATTAGGACACGGGTTAGGGTAAGGATTCGGGTAAGTGTTAGGGTTCGGGTTCGGGTTAGGGT
>NW_006771591.1:0-519 GCF_000442215.2 Lipotes vexillifer
GGGGGGTCAGCCAAGGGGAGCAGCAGCAACTTCAGCCACCTCAAAACAGGGCCTGGGAGCTGGACCCCCAGGGCTGAGGGGCAGAGGGAGGAAGGGCCTCCCGGGGGGTCAGCATGAGCAAAGGCACAGAGCGGGGGGGCCGCAGCAGCCCGCGGCTGGCGCACACAGGCCCCCAGTGAAGCACCCTGACCCCTCCACCTCGGCGACTCCAGACTCCTGTCTCCTGCACCGCCTGGCCCACCACCCTGCTCACCGCCCAGCAATCCCTTGCATTCGATGCCACATGGCGGGGCCCTGCCCTGGGGAGGAAGAGGAATCAGACGCAGACTGGACGCCGGGCAGAGAGGGACGAGCAGAGGGTGCCGGGAGCAGGCCCAGGGAGGGACCGGGGGGTGGTGGGCCAGGAGTTCTCTGGGGGGACGGTTCTCTGTGCCGCACACAGTGAGGCCGGCTGGTGGGCCAGAGTGTCCCGAGCCCTGGAGCCCAGGAGCGGGACAGGGACGGGGCTCAGAAGAGGTG
>NW_006771592.1:0-204 GCF_000442215.2 Lipotes vexillifer
CATTCCATGGGGCCCAACTCCCCAGGTTTAATGGATTCTTCCTTCCTCTAAAACATTCATGGGGAACCCAGAGTATGGTTCACCGTGTGATCGGGCAGTGTTCCTAAAATGCATCTCAGTTTACGTTTCCTGGAACATGTTTTGGCCACTCAAGTCGCTTTCCTGACACTCCTCACACTTGCAGAGTCAGTGCCTTCAACGCCC
>NW_006771593.1:0-237 GCF_000442215.2 Lipotes vexillifer
GTTTGTATGGAGACACAAAAGACCCCGAATAGCCAAAGCAGTCTTGAGGGAAAAAAATGGAGCCAGAGGAATCAGGCTCCCTGACCTCAGACTATACTACAAAGCAACAGTAATCAAGACAATATGGTACTGGCACAAAAGCAGAAATATAGATCAATGGAAACGGATAGAAAGCCAGAGATAAACCCACACACCTATGGTCAACTAATCTATGACAAAGGAGGCAAAGATACACAA
>NW_006771594.1:0-234 GCF_000442215.2 Lipotes vexillifer
GGTACAGGTTAGGGTACGACAACGGTTGAAGGTAAGTGTAAGTGTTAGGGCACGGGTTAGTGTAAGCGTACGGGTTAGGATTAGGGCACAGGACAGGGTAAGGGTTAGGGTTAGGGTTAGGGTTATGGAACGGTGATGGTTTAGGGTACAGGTTAGAGTATGGCAATGGTTTAGTGTTAGCGTACGTCTTAGGGCACGGTTTAGTGTGAGCGTACGGGTTAGGATTAGGGCACG
>NW_006771595.1:0-216 GCF_000442215.2 Lipotes vexillifer
GAACCCGTGTCCCCTGCACTAGCAGGCAGATTCTCAACCACTGCGCCACCAGGGAAGCCCCCCCCCCATTTCTTATTTTCATGCCTTCAGGTAGGATGAATAATAGGGAAACTTGCTGAATCTCTCAGTACTTCTCCTTTCCTCCCCACCTCCCTCCCTCCCTCCCTCCCTCTCTCTCTCTCTCTCTCTCTCTCTCACACACACACACACACACAC
>NW_006771596.1:0-10216 GCF_000442215.2 Lipotes vexillifer
GTATGTATGTGTATACACACACACACACACACACACACACACACACACACACACACACACACAATGTATCACATCTTTTTTATCCATTCATCTGTTGATGGATGCTTAGGTTGCTTCTGTATCTTGGCTATTGTAAATAATGCTGCTATGAACATTGGGATGCATGTATCTTTTCGAATTAGTGGTTTCATTTTCTTCGGATATATACCCAGATTTCTTGATCTTAGAGAAGGGTAGAAGTTCCCAGATGCCAGGCTGGGTGGTGGGGCCAGGAAAGGCAACACAAGCGTGTCTGGTCAAGAGGGATGACAGGAGCATCTGCAGAGTTCAGAAGTGGCCCGATAGGAAGGTCAGAGGTTCTGGGCAGCCACTGAAGGATGCTAGGCAGGCAAGAGGCATGATCAGAGAGGGCTGTTTCAGAAAGATCCTGGTGATTACACTCTGATGGATGGTGGATTCGTTTCCTAGGGCTGCTATGACAAATATGGTGTCTGAAAACAAGAGGAATTTATTCTCTCACAGTTCTCATATCAAAGTACGGGTAGGGCCATGCTCCCTCCAGAGGCTGTAGGGGCGAATCCTTCTATATTGTCTTCCAGCTCCTGGGGCCCCCAGGCGTTCTTTGGTTTATGGCAACATCACTCCAATCACTGCCTCTGTCTTCACATGGCCTTCGTCCCTGTGTCTTTGGGGCACTTCCCCTTTTATAAGGACACTAGCTATTGGATTTAGAATCCACCCTAAATCCAGGTTGATTTCATCTAGAGATCTTTAGTTACTTCATCTACAAAGACCCAATTTCCAAGTAAGGTCACACTCTGAGGTTCCAAGAAGACACGAATTTGGGGGCACACTAGTCAATCTACTACAGATGGGAAGAGGTTGGAAGAGATTCAGATAATCAGATTCTAGAAGGACCTGGGAAGATATTATAGGGAGGCACCTACAAGGGGAGGGAGTGAGAGCTTGGGTAGGCAGGTTTCAATAAGAGTGTGTTTAAGCAGAATGAGGGAGGAAAGTTTAAAAAGAAGGATGAACGCTTATTGATTAGAAATACAATCTTCACAAAATTTGCTGTCTACACATCTAGGTGTTTTCTGTCATTTAAGTCCTAGCTCATATGCCACTCTCTCTAACACTTTTTATCCCTCACTTTATGGCTAGTGCTGTGCTAAGAGTGTTGCTAGCATTATTTCATTTAAGTCTTAAACATTCTTCAGAAACAGGTACTATTGTGATCACCCACCCCTCTTTAAAGATGAAAACACCGAGTCTTGGAGAGGTCAGGTGACTTGCCAGGAAAGAAATGTTGTAACTGGGATTTGAACCGGGCAACGGCACTCCAAAGCCACGGCTCCCAAATACTCACACATCACGTGTTCCCACTGCCACCCCTACCCCCCAATGGTAAATTTAGTCTTCCTCTCTTTGAACCCTCATGCCATGTGCTCTGTAGTTCTCTTTGGGCCTTTGTCAATTTCTAGCTAGTTTATTTTTATATATAGATTTGTGTACATGTCCTGAGGGCAGGATCTGGACCCGTTTCACTTTTGCCTGGTGCCCCCAGTGTCTTACACCTTGCATTGCACAAACATCATATTCATGAGTGTCCACTGAATAAAGGAAGAGTAATAATCCAGAATACAATTAGGTGTCCTGCCTGTGTGAGAGAGAGACAAGGAAACATACAGTTATTGAACAGTATGTTGTGTGCCAGGTAGAGGTGAGCATAAGGACCTTGAGGTGTGCCTAAGAGGGGGGCACTTACCTCAGACTTGCTGGGGAGGGAGAGGGTAGGTTCAGAGACGGGCAGATTCCTGGGCCCTGAGGCCTGAGCTGCACCTGGAGGGGTGGGTAGAGGTGGCCCTGCACGGTTCCAGGCAGACAGAGCAGGGTCTGTTTGGAGCCCTGCATGTGGCTCAGAAGGCGGTGGAGGGAAGGATGGTGGCCAGAGATCAGCTCGGTCGGGTAGGCAACGGCAAGACCATCAGAATGTTTTGTGCTGTGCTGAGGAGTTTGACCTTTATTTAGAGGAAAGGATGGAAAGACTTTAAAGAGTGGAAGAGTCAAAGGATCAAACTCAAGTGTTGGTGAGAGCTCTCAGGCATCCTCATGGTGGAAGATAGGCTAAAAGGGGTTGAGACTGGAGGAAGGAGGGTCAGTTGAGAGCCAGCTGTGTATCTAGGAGGAGAGCATGGGCAGTGAGAAGCCAGGGGTGACAGCCCTGGTGTAGAGAGGGGACGAGAAGTGGTGACCAGGGACTTCCCCGGTGGTCCAGTGGTTAAGACTCTGCACTCCCAATGCAGGAGGCCCAGGTTCGATCCCTAGTCAGGGAACTAGATCCCACACGCCACAGCAGCGATCACACACACAACGAAGATCCCACATGCCGCAACTAAGACCCAGCGCAGCCAAATAAATAGATTTTTTTTTAATTAAAAAAAATAAAGTGGTGACCATTAGAAGGTGGGATCAAAAGAACTTGGTGGCAGAAGTGGGAGTGGGCCTGGAAGGGTTCTCAGAGCAAAAACACATCAAAGTAACTGAAAGCCCATTCAAACATCAGCGAATTCATTGTTTCAAACAGCAACTTTGTGTAAATCTATTTTAGAAAGATTTCTGTGAAAAGATGAGAACACAAACTAGTTCTTTCCAATGTCCAAGCACTCTTGTGAAGTCGTGTCTTGCTATCTAATTAACAACTTGTAATGATTTTATCTTGGCCATGACCTTGCATGCCTATCCTGTTTCATCAGCCATGTCTCCATAAGGCTTTAGCTTAATTGAAGGGTATAGGATTTGAGTTTTTCTCACTGAGCCTCGAGGTCTCAGGAAAATCAAGGATCGTAGCTAAATATCAGTTTCTGTGTCTCTGAACGTTTCAAATATAACTATGTTGGCTCTGTCTATCCAGACAAAACCACTGACTATGGGAAGGATGTGGAAGGCAAAAAATGACAACCGCACAAACTGTCTATGCGAGTTTCATGTTAACCCAAGTAATATGTTGTGGTACATATAAGTGACACTGTATCATATTATAAGCATCCTTTTAGGTAATGTTTGTCATTTTTTCTCCTTTCCATATGTGAGTAAAAGCTGGGAGAGATGGTAGCAGGATTCCCACATTGTCAGGTTATGACTGTCCAAACACTACTAATTTTTATGGGACTGCAAGAAGTGTGACAAATGACATTGTTGCTACATATGTGCAAGTCACTATGAAAAAAAAATGTGGGGGTGGGGAAAAGGAGGGGTCAAGACTGACTTATGATGTGGGCCTCAGGGGAGCAGCATTTGGGAGAAAGGGAGTTAATGCTTTGGCTTGGGGCTTGGTGAGCTTGCAGCTCTGTGTGCAGTTGTCGGAGGGGCTGGGTTTTGCATCCTGGGCTCCCTGAATTGGAGGAGCTGTCTGAATAGTAGGAGGCCTGCACTCTGAAAGAATGAATTTTAGAGTTGGGGGCAGTTTTGGAAATCACCGATTTGGGAAGACCTTAAACAAAACACAAAAGCTATACCTTGAAGGGAAACACTTGGCACATTTGACTTATCAGTGTTGAAAGCTTCTGTTCAAGAAAAATAAAATATAAGCAAAGAAGAGAGACTTTTTTCCCCAGAGAGAGTCTGGGAGAGACTACTTGTAGTACATACTCGTGTAATTGTCAAGGTATTTATGTACTGTTCAATGGGGATAAGGGACACATTCGTATATTGTGATACAAATGAGCAAAGGAAATGAAAAAGCAATTCTCAGAGGAAATAAAGAGTCAATGATCATATACTCAATTTTACCTGTAATTAACAATATGCAAGTTAAGCAACAAGAAATATTATTTTACTCCCACCAGATTGCTGAAAGAAACAGTTGAAGGAGGGCAGGAAATTTGTGTTATCACCATAGAAAAATACAAACCAAACTGAGAATAAACTGAAATGGTTATTTCTGAGGGCAAAGGGAGGTGGTTGCTAGGGAACCTCTATTTTTATCTGTAATGTTTAAATTGTTTTACTAGGAGAATGTGTTCATGCATTACTTGTCTATTTTAAATTAATAAAGGAATCATTGCCTCTCCTCATTTTGTGTTATTGGATAATTACAAGGAATCATGATCTGTGTTATTCATTGTTACTTTCACAGCAGAAAAATTAGGACTTTCATTACCAATTCTGTTATCTTTCCATTACATTTTAAGGATTAGTGAGATGGAATCTGGAAATAAAGGAAATACCAGTTTCCAGAGGGGAAATATAGGGTCTAGAGCAGGGTTTCTCAAGAGGAGTACTATTATTTTGGACTAGGCATTTCTGTGTTATTGGGGGCTGTCCTCTGCAGTGTAGGATGTTCAGCAGCATCCCTGGCTTTTGCTGATTACCAAACCAAACTTGGGTCTGCTCGACTGCATGCAGTAAAGCCAATCTACTGACACTGGGCTGTGGTGAAGGAAAGTGCAGTGTTTATTGCAAGTGCCAAGCAAGGGGTCGGAGCAATTAATGCTCAAGAGACAGAACTCCCTGATGGGTTTCTGGGAAGACCTTTGAAAGGCAAGGTGAGGAAGGGAAGTTGCATGGTGTGTGATCAGCTCGTGCACAATTCTCTGATTGGTTCATGGTAATGGGGGTGTCACAGGGGTTAATGTTATCAATTCTCAGGCTCCAGCTGGTCTGGGGGCTACGTGTTCAAGGTCATCATGTAGTTAACTTTGTCCATTTGGTGGGGGTTTTAGTATCTGTAAAACAACTCAGGACTGTGCCTGACTGTTATCTGTGTCCTTCAGGGAGGAACTGAAGATTCTGTGATTGCTATATGGCTGATTTACTGTTTAAATTGCTATGAGTTTTCCTGGCCCAACTGCTATTTTTTTGTTACTATATGTTCACATTCTTTCAATCATTAATTCTTGAGCCAGGCTTTTGTGACTCAGGGCAGGCCTGGGAAACTAAAACTTTTCTACAAACAAGAAGCAGGGGGAGGACATGGGAGGGTCTGTCCCAGGAAGGCCTCGTAGTGTCCTGCTCAGTTACATACCCATCTCCCAATTTGGGACAACCAAAAATGTCTCCAGACGTTGACAGATCTCCCCTGGGTGACACACCCATACCTCCAAGGAAAACCACTGGTCTAGGGAAAGCCCAGAAGAACTTAAGCATCGCACTTAGCCCAATTCCATGTCTGCAAGAAAAAAATATAATGGACTTAATTTTTATATACAGTACTTTGCTATTTCCTAAAACAGCAGCTGTTATACATTCCTTGACAAAATTATATTTATTGCTTTTTTATCTTTGTATCTTAGATACACTCCCCACGCCCAGGTAGGGGCAACTCTCCACTTGCCAAGGCTTGGTAGGTTTTGACCCTCCAGGGTAGCTCAGAGTGGTGCAAGTACAGAGGGGAAGTGGTTATTTTGTCTGCTGAGCATCATCAGAGCCTCTGGACAGACAATCATTCCAGTGGACACACTTGGCTTCTAGTCATATATGCATTCAGGATCTCGGTTGTAACAGAAACCCACACAAACTAGTTTAAGCCAAAAGATGGGGTCAGCCATCATAAGATTACAGCTTGTGGACAGACCCTGAAGGCATGAGCCACGGGCAGAGATCAGAGAGCTGAAAAATAAAGTCAGAGTGATAGCAGGGGAACTTGTCAGCGGCATTAGGGATTGTGTGTGATTTGTCCAAAGGGAAGAGAAGGTGTTAAGTCACGGATCGTCCAGGCCTGGAGGCTGGGTTGGGGAGTGAGAGCAGGGTGAGGAAGAAGCCACTGAGTAGATGCCAGCAGCCAATGAGAGATGAAAGTGGTTCTGCTGATCATGGTGCCAGTGGGGACACAGCAAGTGTGCAGATCCCAAGGAAGTCAGACGATGGGTTCAGCTGGAAATGGGGCTGGAGCAGCACATATGCAGGGCGAAGGTACTTTTGCACACAGAGAGAAAAGGAGAATATTCCTGCAAAAGATTAGGCAGTAAGGGGAACATTAATGAAACCAGCATCCTTTAACTTGGAGAATGTGATACCATCAGGGCTTGGTATGCATTCACTCCCACTTATAAAAGGTTGGCAGGTGGGCTAGACGTGAGAGTGCAAGCATGAAAAGCCCACGTATTTGTATTTGATTCTGCCTTTCCTCAAATTTTAATTTTAAAATAAAAACAAATGAAAGTGTGTGATTTTATTAAAAAAATTAAGTGGTTGACTTTCTTATATGGGATGAAAATTATGACTCTACAATCAAGGAGTTCCAAAACGATCCTGAGTGATGGGAAAGGTAATTCACTCAATGTTGAGCCACTCTAAGTCACTAGTTATACACACACACACACGTTTAAGTTCTGTTATGTTGTTGTTACAAAATCTCATTTTTCAAATCGTATTTCTTTAGGTCCTGCTCAAAGTTTGAGTAAACATTTAAAATTTAAGCATCATGCTTTCAGTAAAGCCACTATGTGCCAGCCAGGCCGCATGGATAGGACACTTATGAGCCCCGCTCAGACAACCTAGTGGGAAAAGGCAGTCTCATAAAATATAATTCAATGCAATGGACCATAACAGAGGTATGAGAAACAATGGAAGGAAAAAGGAGGGAATTTTAGCTCATATCCTAGAAAAATCTCCAATTCTGAAATTTTGAAGAATTTCCTGTGAGTGCTAAACTATCAGACTTGCAAGTGTTTAATACAGACTCTTCCTCAAAGGCTCTTACCCTCTCCCTGTAGTCAGCTGCACTGCAGGAAATCATTTCCAGGAAGATGGCTCTTTTAGGTAATAAAAGTAAAATACTTTTTGGGTATTTCATCTGACAGCTTTTGAGATTAGTTTAATGTTATTTGTGTGCTGTGAGCTTTAAGTTCCGATGAGTTGAATATTTGAGCAGATGCAAGAATTTTACAGTCACTGAGTGTTATTTATGTCCATTATAAGTGAAAAACAAGAAAACTACAACTCTTAGTATTTTCATTATGGGCTTTAGAGACTTAGGATTTTTAAAATAAATTCTTTCACATATGCCTGTGTTTGAAATCAAACACATACAGACAGGGTCAAATTATACTTATGTACTAATTAAACTATTATTACATTCACTTGAATGTAATGTGTTAATTAAGGTTCAATGTTACTTTTATAAACATGTTTTAGGTTTGAGGAAAATAAACAATCAAAAGAGACGTGAGATGCTTAGGGCTCAGCCCTTCTCACCCTATTCCACTCTCCCAGAGCTCAGAATCCTCTTAACTGGCACAGATCCCTATAGGGAACCAATGTGACAATTAGAAAGCTGCCCTCGTTATAAGAGGCTCAAAGGAATACATGGTGTTGGGAAATACTCTTATTTTCTCAGTTGCATTACAAGCAGTCCTTGGTCACAGCATGAAGAGATTCTGTAGAAAGCCATGTGTGCAGTGAAAAGGATGCTTTTTAACTCAGGATGGAACAGATGAGCAGTTGGAGGACACAAACAACTAGACCATTTCACTCCTACCTGGGATGTTTGTTTGCTCTTGTTAAATCCCTAACTGGGCCTTGAAGTACCCACTCTTTTGGGTTCTTAACCCTGATTCCCTCCAAGGCAGTGATTCACACTCTGTATTCACAGAAGTCTCAGGTCCTGAAGAAGAGTTCAGACCTCCCACCCCTTATAGCTGAAGGTTCCCTAGTTCTCTGCTTGATATATTTTGGTTTTGTGTAAAATTTAATCTGAAACCAGGGTTCTCTGGGGAAAAAATAAAGACAGAAAACCCCAGATTTCAGATGTAAGTGACCACCATACCTGGGCCACCTGAGAGTGGTCCTCAGGTTGGTGATAAACTAGGCATGGAGTGGAGGCTCCTTATGTAGTGAAGAAAGCAATAAATCTTGGGACTCAAGGAGAAGACACTAGCCTTCTTATGTACAGTCAGATGTAAAGTTCTGATATGATTGTTACTCCCTTGGCACCAGTGACTCTATATGTTGCCTTCCAGAGGAGGTCCACTCCTAACCTTGTGTCAGGAAGACAATCGGATTAAATTAAGTTACCCAGGGTGTGGATGACTCACAGTATAACCACCACCACCTACCTCAATGCCTGTTATTTTTATTTTTATTTTTATTTTTTTTTGCCATATGTGGGCCTCTCACTGTCGTAGCCTCTCCCGTTGCCGGACGCGCAAGCTCAGCGGCCATGGCTCACGGGCCCAGCCGCTCCGCGGCATGTGGGATCCTCCCGGACCGGGGCACGAACCCGCATCCCCTGCATCGGCAGGCGGACTCTCAACCACTGCGCCACCAGGGAGGCCCAATGCCTGTTATTTTAAAAGAATCCTGATAAGTGGAATTTCAGGTAGGCTCAGAAAGATGGCATAAATGTCCTACTGCATAGGGAGGGGGTTTTTATCCTAGTGCCTGACAAAGCCCCAGTGTCTGAAGCATCATCTTTGCCACTGAAGGATCCATGGAAATCTCTTTTGAAGAAGCTAGAACATTATTAATCTGGGTTTCCTGGGTCATGATGGGTAGGTGGTGTCGGAGCAGTGCCCCCTCCCAGCCCACTCCCCAAACACTCTCTCTTCCTTAGCTTCTGCAACTGTTCTGTTCCTCACTCCAAACTGTCTTTGTTCTGTGTACTGTTGATATGACCAAGATATGACCCCTAATTCCTGCTCTGCTTCCTCAGTCTTCTCCCAGTGTCAGCCTGGACCAGGAAATAATTCTCCAGCCCTACCTTGGAACTTCTTAGGTGCTGAAATGAGCCCTCAGTCTTCAGAGCTTTTTTTGCTCATAAAACAAGATTTTCAGCTCACAATAACAAAAACAGCTCTAGAGAATTTTGTTTCCTTATTGCCAGATGCACAAAGTTTTTATTTCAACCAACTCATTGACACATGGGGAACACTATCAAAATGCCTCTTCTGGGCTGCTCATGGATAGTAAGCAAAGAAGAATGATTTAAAATAGTTGACATTTGCTCTGACCTCAAAGCAACTCAAATGGGATACACTTAATTTCCTGTGATCATGTTCTGTTGTTGTTCTGTTTAAAATTTTTATTTTATAATCTCTGGTAAAAAGAAATATATGTATATGTAAGTGATGAGGCATATTAATGAAACCAACCCATCTTGCAATTTAAGAATTAGAACAGCTGAAACTGTTACCAAACTCAGGTTCAGCTGCTGCCACTTGAAAGCCAGTACTTTGAAGAGACAAGTGTTGGTAGGAAAGGAAAGTTTGCTTTATTCAGGAGGCTGGCAACCTGGGGAGAAGGCAGACTCATGTCAAAAAGCCAACTTCCCACTGTTGATCAGGGGCAAGAGCTTTTAAAGGGGAGTTAAAGGAGTGTATAGGCAAAGGGAGGGGGCTATGTGCAGAGTAGCACAGTCAGCTCTGACAGTCACCTTGAAATTAGTCATGCAGTAGTCTGATCAATGTCATATTGATTGTTTTAAGTACAGATAATCTTCAGTTCCAGGGTCAGTTTGTTCCCATTTTCTTGAGGCCAGTTCTTGGAATTATGTAAAATGAAGCAGCTTTGTCACGGCTACAGTCTGGTCATCATGTAGTTAACATCTTCCACCTGGTGGGGGTTTTAGTATCTGCAAAACAGCTCAAAGGACATGGCCCAGAATATTATCTGTAGCCCTTGAGGAGGAACTAAAAGTCCTTGACTTTGCTTAATGACTAAACCATTATTGCTTTGTCCTGTTTGATTGCTTGCCTTTGCTTCTGCATTTTCTTGCTTCTCTGATTAAACTTATTCTTTGGCTAAAGTTCTTCTACAGACAAAAGGCAGGTGGAGGACATGGAGAGGTCTGTCCTGGGAAGGCCCCATAGGGTCCTGCACAACTGGGTAGTTTACACAACTACCTATGTGCTCTCCTCGCCCATCCTCCTGATTTCCTGACATCATTTCCCCAATATTTTACTGTGAAAATTTCCAATCACATAGGAAGGTCAAAAGAATTGTAGTGTGAACATTTCCACTTTTAAAGTAAAATTTCTTCTGGAATGTTAAAGACTGAGTTTCAGTAACAAAATATTCTATCAGTGCTGGTTGATTCTTGTTCAAGTAGGTAGGAGATTCCTTCACCTTATAGATTGTGAATTTTCAGATGAAAGGCTTTTTATAAACACAATAAATCACTGCCAAAATGCTACTGATTTGAAGGCAAGCAGAGTAAATCTACTAACATTTGTCAGATCTCCCCCATGGTGTAAGATGAAACATTTTGGGAAGAGCG
>NW_006771596.1:10677-44755 GCF_000442215.2 Lipotes vexillifer
AGAGCGTGAAGCTTTTATGTAACAAAGAACTCATGGGGGCACTGGGGTGGCATTTTACTCACTTCCTTTCCATAAACTTCCCATTTTGATAAATGCAGTCCTTTCATGGAGGGTTTTTTGATATTCTAGTCCTTCTTACAGTCATACCTTATTTTAACAGTCTCTGAGCTCTGCTGCCTTTTCAGTATCTAATTATGTCTCAAGTTTTATTTTTCCCTTGTCCCACCAGAGCACATTGCCTCTTAATATTCCCAGTGGCTAATGGCATGCTCACATCTGAGTAACCTTTTACATAATTCTTCTCAGGGAACCTCATAATATTTTCTTGGCATAATATTTATGTATTTTGCAAGTATTCCTTGAGGAGGATAAATGGATTACCTGATGGAGATGGTATCTGCAGATAGAGTGGCAAAGAGGGCAATTACTGATAAATGACAGTGGACCTTTTGTAACCCTGGATTCAATTCTGGAGTCCATTACTGTGTGCAAAGTGCTTTGTGGGGGCACTGTAAAAGAGACCCCCAATGTCTCCTTTTGCTCTGCCATAATTTTTTCAGGAAGAAGAAAGAGACAGGCAACAGCCAGAAGACCTATACAATGGAGCTATAGTGAGGGGCTGTGAAGCAGCTGTTATTTTGTATTTGGGGGCCATTTTTCAGTATGTGTGTGTGATGCTGTAGAATAGGGGTTCTTCCTCTGGGGTCTGGGGACCTCTAGATCAGAGTTTCTGGAAGTCTGTGTAAAGGCCACTTGCATTAGACTCACCTGGCAGTGCCTGTCAATAGGCAAGTTCCCGGGTCTCACCCCAGAGCCCCTGGATTACTATTTTGAGGGCTGGAGTTAGGGAATTTGCATTTTAAACAAGCCCTTCTGGCTGTTCTTTATTGCACAGTGAAGTTTGAGAACCACTTCTTTAGAGTTTCAGGGTCGGAAGTTTCCTGCAATTGTATGCAAATACTCTGGTGATTTGCATATGAACATTTTTCCATGATGGTTAAAATATTTGGAACTACTACTCTAGAAAACAGAACGCTTGGGCCCTGAAGGAATTAATACTACCTTTTTTTATGATTTGGGGCTGAGTGGCTTGGCTTCCATAGTAAATGGCACCCAAAAAGTCTTAATGGCTCAGAGAACTTGGCAGAACCAAGCCCTAGGGCTCCCCTCTCTAGTCCATAACTTTCCCAGTTATTCTACCAGTTCTCAGTTCTGGTCACGTTACCCCTCATTCAAAAATTCCCTGTGCTACCCACTACGTAATGAATTTTTCACCTGGTACAAGAATCGTTCTGGGCTGGGCTGGTCCCTAAGCAAGTTGTTCAGTATATTCCACCCAGCCGTCCTCCATGTGCTCTGTCATGCATTTTATCCCGCATGTATCGCAGGGTCAGACAGTTCTGAGCTCCAGCCATGGCACTGCCACGTGTCAGCTGTGTGATTCCAGGCAAGTAACTTAATCACACTGAGCCTCAGTTTCATGGTTAGTAACATGAGAATGATTGCACGTACCTCAGCAAACCTCTGGGAGTATTAAACGAGTCCATGCAAACATGGAGCTTAGCATGGTGTCTGGCACACAGGGAAGAGCACAAATGCTGGCACCTTTGCTCTTGCCCCTCTGCCTCCCCTCTTCTCTACCCGCTGCCTGTCCATCTCCTTGAAGCCTTCTTGGATCTTCCCATTACTACCCCCTGCAGGAGGTGCTCTCTTCCTCTCCTAAATACGGGTAACATTTTATTCTTATCTTTCTTTGGCATTGACCACTCCCTACTTTGTATGACTTTTTTTTTTTTTTTTTTTTTTCCTTTTTTTTTTTCAGCAACTTTTTTTTTGAATAAATTTTAATTTTTTTTTTTTTTTTATTGGCATTGACCACTCCCTACTTTGTATGACTTTTTTTTTTTTTTTTTTTTGCCATTTTTGTACTCAGCAACTTTATTTTGGAATAACTTTTAATTTTATTTTAGTTTTGAAAATAAAAAAAACCGTGACATGTTTTTCAGAATTCTGTTGAAAGTATAAATAAATTTTTCATTTAAAATTATAGGGTGGTATAATGGGGTACTTATTATCTTATCACTTTGATAAAATGTCTGCTCCATACATATATGTCATTGTTTAGAGTAGAAAATATCAGATTTCACAGGAGAAAAATTTTTATTTGGAAAACTTAACTAGACACTTAGTTCTTGACAGTTTGTATCAAATGCGCTGTTTCCTTTTGGTGGGCAGTTCAGGTAAATGGCACTTGAAATGCCTTTTGAGATATCTGAAGTTAAGTGAAAAGAGGAAAAATAAGTCAAAAGTTATCACAAGGTGAGTGACTTTCATGTACCTGTCTTATCTCCCCTGCTCCCTGTGGGCAGGATTCCTGTCTGATTAACCCCAGGGACACAGCCAAAAAAGCCTTCTTGCACATAGAAGGTACTGAATTGGAAGTTGGTTTGTTTTTTTTCTTTTTTAATTTTTATTGGAGTATAGTTGATTTACAGTGTTGTGTTATTTTCTGCTGTACAGCAAAGTGAATCAGTTATCCATACACATATACATATAACCACTCTTTTTTAAGATTCTTTCCCCATATAGGTCATTACAGAGTACTGAGTAGAGTTCCTGTGCTATAGAGTAGGTCCTCATTAGTTATCTATTTTATATATAGTAGTGTATATGTGTCAATCCCAATCTCTCAATTTATCCCTCCCCACCCCGTTCCCCCCTGGTAACCATAAATTTGTTTTCTACATCTGTAACTCTATTTCTGTTTTGTAAATAAGTCCATTTGCACCATTTTTTTAGATTCTACATGTAAGCAATATCATACAATATTTGTCCTTCTCTGTCTGACTTGCTTCACTCAGTATGACCATCTCTAGGTCCATCCATGTTGCTGCAAAGGGCATTATTTCATTCATTTTTATGGCTGAGTAATATTCTATTGTATATAGTACCACATCTTCTTTATCCATTCCTCTGTTGATGGACATTTAGGTAGAAGTTAGTTTTAATGCTAGTCATAATAGACGGGAATTTAGCATGTCTTCCACGTTGCCCATAAAGTTGGTGGAGTAAACGTGGGACTTTGTAACCGAGAAGACATTATCAAATATCAAATGATTCTACAGCTTGGCCTCCAGACAGCTGTCTACCAATCATCTGCTTTATATAATAGTTTATGTTTATTGAATAGCTGTTTGGTGTTTATTATGCACTGGTTACTCTAAAGCTCTACCTCATCTAATCCTTACCAGAGCCCTTTGACGTGGGTTCTCTTACACCTGAATTTAAAAGTGAGAATGTGGAGGCTTAAAGAGGTGAGGAAGAGGTGCCCAGGTTCCCACAGTTAGAGATTGTACAGCTGTTGACTGAAAAAAAAAAAAAACATGAACAACCCAAAAGTTGAGAACTAGGGAGGGTGGGAGGGAGGCTCAAGAGGGAGGGGATATAGGGATATATATATGTATAGCTGATTCACTTTGTTGTACAGCAGAAACTAACACAACATTGTAAAGCAATTATACTCCAATAATGATGTAAAAAAGAAAGTTAAGAATTATGTTTTATTTGGCAGACTTCCTGAGGACTTAAGCCCAGGAGGCAGCCTCTCAGTTAGCTCTAAGGGACTGCTCTGAAGAGGTAAGGGACGAGCCAGGATATATAGGAGTTTTTGGAAAAAAAAAAAAAAAAGAAGAAGAAAAAAACCCCCAGGTAGTGGAAACATCAAAAGATTACTGTTAATTAAAGAAAATCAGACATCTCAAGGTAATGAATTTAGTGCTTTTCTATGTATGGGAAAATGCAAGAGTCTGGGTTCATTGAAATCATTCCTTTGATGTGCACCTTAACTCTTTAGGACCAGTACCCTGTTTTCCCCTCGTACAGTCAGTGGTGGCTGCAGTGGCTGGTGGCTTGATGGCTGCAACATCCTTTGTTTACTGATATGGCAGGCAACGCTCTTCATCCACACAGCCAAGCGTAGCTCACGCTTTGAACTGCTGCACCACTCTGATGCCCCCAGCCCTGTCCTGGGCCACTCTGACTAAGTCCTGCAGAGGTCCTTTCATTGTATATTCTTTCAATTAGAGAGGGCTCAGTGAAATGGAAAGCTCAACTGAAAAAGTGGCGTTTTCAGAACTCTTCCTGAAAATATCTTCTTCCTGGAGCATAATACCTGACTTAACTTAATGAAACCATGAACATAATATTGTCTAGAGGATAAGGCCCCAGAGAATAGCAACCAGTTTCTTGGAAGCGCTAGGCCTTTTACAGATATCACCAAGAGAACAGAAAGTATTTTCTCCAGAATAATTTATCCACTTTTCTCCTGCAATGAGAAACCATCAAAGTTGTTGACACTAAAAAGAGATTCTTGCTTTCCATGGGAAATAATACACGGAAAATAGCCATCCTAGGATGCTGGAGAGAGTGGCTGACAGCTCCACCGAAGGGCTCCAGTTTGAATCAAGCTGTATTATTTGTGAGATATCAAAGGTGAAGCTGAAATCTACTGCACTGAGAGCAAAGGAGATTGTAACATCACGCTCCTACCCCCAATCTTAGCGCTCCAAGTGTGTTATTAATGCCAACCTTAGCTTGAGTTGTATTGTGCTTTAGTAGAAGTTCCCTGTGTGTGAGAGCCATGGTGTGATATTCAAATTGAACAGTTTTTATATTTTATTAGTACCCGAACCCCTTAATGTGGCTATGTTCACCCATTAAAATGAAGACCAGAGGTTACTTGGGGAAATTTTATATATGCTTTGTTTGTCTGTTTGGCTGAGAGATCAAATATACCTAAATGCAAAAATGATACTTCCAGTTTTAAAAACAGATGAATACAAAAAAAGTGTGTTTTTAATATATTTAGTATTGTGTATTGTCCCTATTAAATACTGCAGCATAGACAATGATTACCTTATTGATATCTTAGAAAAGTTAGGTAACGACCAGTTTTTCCTAATCAGAAACCCATACCTCAGGGTTGTGTAAAAGTACAAAAGTTCTTTACCCGAAGCATGGCTGAACTTTATTTATCGCCATCCAAATCAGTCCTAAAAGATTCGTTAATTAGCACAAGGGATGTTAGGAGTAATTTTTCATTGGTGAAATGAGTAAAGGTCCAATATGACCTGGAAGGTTTTACATTCACCTTTGCCTGCAGAGGGTAAAATAATCAGACAAAGGCTGGGGACATGACCAGTGTACAGAACGAGTTGTATGACTGTGTGAGCCTGTGGGTGATGAGTGCTTGCTTCCAAATGAAATGGAGCTTTCCTGCCACTGCACCATGGCCCCTGGTACAAGCCTCCCTAGTTCCATCCCCTCTAATGGCTAGAGGCTATCCAAAGAACCCAACAGTTTTGAGTACCCAAATCGACTTAGGCTTGTTTGCACCAAATATATTCTTCTTTCTGTATATTTTCAGTGCCACTTTGGCTGTAACTTTCAAGGGAACCTCCCCAGACATCTCTGAAGTGCACATACAAAACCCCTGCCGGTAGTATACAATTATCAATTATAAAGTGAAAGCAACTCTCACTCCATCTTTATTTTAATACAGGTTTCATCAAATATTTATCAAGTGTCTACTAGGCTCTGTGAGGGTGGGTGCTGGTTTGTGAAGCAAAGAGTGTAAGATGTGGTCTTTGTGTGCAGGTGCTCACCTGTCACTTACATTTGGCCTCACTGCTTAGGTTACAGTTGAGGTCACAGTAACACTGGCCTCCTAAACCTTTCCCCTATGAAAACAGCTTCTGCCACAAGCCCTCCATCCCGTAGATCTGGATGGATCCTGTAGACCCATCTGCCTGGAGACTAGATACCTGGTTCTCCTGCCTTGTTCTTGCACTCCTGTTCCTGCCCTCGGGTAAAGGTGCCCTAACATACCTGCCCCTAAGCATAGTCCCTGCCAATCAGTGTTGGCTCATTGTTAAGAAAAATAATTTACGTTATTGTAGTCAGCGTTAGTTAGTGTCACTGGTATACTGATAAATGTTTAAAAACTGGCTTTTTTTTCCTAATGAAATATACACACATTTACTGAAAATTTTACTGATATAAAGGATGTGTAGTAAACATCTTACAAATTATAATGAAATATACAATCTTCTGTTGTAAGTTCTATAAAGTCAATTGATTTTCATGGAAATTTTATGTTGATTTTTGGCAAATTTTTGTATCCATAGTCATCCTATGGTTACACCTGACAGATGAGTGAATACTGTTTGATATTTTCATTTACTTTAACTAGAAAGACAAAAGTGAAACAATGAAAATGTGTATTAGACCCTTATTCATTCACCCATGATGAACTGGATAAATTTTTTTGAATACTGGGAGAATATTTCCTCAGTTTTGTGCTATTCCAAATGTAGCAGGTATAGAAAAGACACACTTCAATCTGCATTATTAACATCTTCTCCATCACTTTCTAAAGAATAGACAGTTAAAAAAAAACAATAAACCAAGTCCTGATTTGTAGCATTTATCAATTCCAAGGGTGTAAATACTCCCACCATGGCTGATTTCCAGGTACCAGTGTGATCCCACTGAACAAGCAGTTGGGAAGAGGTGTATAGTGTCAGATCATTAATCAGAATTTCTACCATATAGATTCAATACACAGAAAGTACCTCAAAAGCACATATAATAGCATAAAGTAGTAAAATAATTAGGATGTGATGAATGTTCAGTATTTACTGCCTGTTTCTTTTTTTTTTTTAAAACATCTTTATTGGAGTTTAATTGCTTTACAATGGTGTGTTAGTTTCTGCTTTATAACAAAGTAAATCGGTTATACATATACATATGTTCCCATATCTCTTCCCTCTTGCGTCTCCCTCCCTCCCACCCTCCCTATCCCACCCCTCTAGGTGGTCACAAAGCACCGAGCTGAACTCCCTGTGCTATGCGGCTGCTTCCCACTAGCTATCTATTTTACGTTTGGTAGTGTTTATATGTCCATGCCACTCTCTCACTTTATCACAGCTTACCCTTCCCCCTCCCCATATCCTCAAGTCCATTCTCTAGTAGGTCTGTATCTTTATTCCCGTCTTGCCCCTAGGTTCTCCGTAACCTTTTTCTTTTTCTTCTTAGATTCCATGTATATGTGTTAGCATACGGTATTTGTTTCTCTCTTTCTGACTTACTTCACTCTGTATGACAGACTCTAGGTCCATCCACCTCACTACAAATAACTTAATTTCGTTTCTTTTTATGGCTGAGTAATATTCCATTGTATATATGTGCCACATCTTCTTTATCCATTCATCTGTTGATGGACACGTAGGTTGCTTCCATGTCCTGGCTGTTGTAAGTAGAGCTGCAATGAACATTGTGGTACAAGACTCTTTTTGAATTATGGTTTTCTCAGGATATATGCCCGGTAGTGGGATTACTGGATCTTATGGTATTTTTATATTTAGTTTTTTTAAGGAAGCTCCATGCTGTTCTCTATAGTGGCTGTATCAATTTACATTCCCACCAACAGTGCAAGAGGGTTCCCTTTTCTCCACACCCTCTCCAGAATTTGTTTGTAGATTTTGTTTTTGTTTTTGTTTTTTGTTTTTTTGCGGTACACGGGCTTCTCACTCTTGTGGCCTCTCCCGTTGTGGAACACAGGCTCCGGACGTGCAGGCTTAGCGGCCTACGGCTCACGGGCCCAGCTGCTCCGCGGCATGTGGGATCTTCCCAGACCGGGGCACAAACCCGTGTCCCCTGTGTTGGCAGGCAGACTCTCAACCACTGTGCCACCAGGGAAGCCCCTGTTTGTAGATTTTTGATGCCATTCTGACCGATGTGAGATGATATCTCATTGTAGTTTTGATTTGCATGTCTTTAATGATTAATGATGTTGAGCATTCTTTCATGTGTTTGTTGGCAATCTGTATATCTTCTTTGGAGAAATGTCTGTTGAGGTCTTCTGCCCATTTTTGGATTGGGTTGTTTGTTTTTTTGATTGAACTGCTTATAAATTTTGGAGATTAATCCTTTGTCAGTTGTTTCATTTGCAAATATTTTCTCCCATTCTGAGGGTTGTCTTTTCAACTTGTTTATGGTTTCCTTTGCTGTGCAAAAGCTTTTAAGTTTCATTAAGTCCCATTTGTTTATTTTTGTTTTTATTTCCATTTCTCTAGGAGGTGGGTCAAAAAGGATCTTGCTGTGATTTATGTCATAGAGCATTCTGCCTATGTTTTCCTCTAAGAGGTTGATAGTGTCTGGCCTTACATTTAGGTCTTTAATCCATTTTGAGTTTATTTTTGTGTATGGTGTTAGGGAATGTTCTAATTTCATACTTTTACATATACCCATCCAGTTTTCCCAGAACCACTTATTGAAGAGGCTATGTTTTCTCCACTGTATATTCTTGCCTCCTTTATCAAACATAAGGTGACGATATGTGCATGGGTTTATCTTTGGGCTTTCTATCCTGTTCCATTGATCTATATTTCTGTTCCTGTGCCAGTACCATACTGTCTTGATTACTGTAGCTTTGTAGTATTGTCTGAAGTCAAGGAGCCTGATTCCTCCAGCTCTGATTTTCTTTCTCAAGATTGCTTTGGCTATTCGGGGTCTTTTGTGTTTCCATACAAATTGTGAAATTTTTTGTTCTAGTTCTGTGAAAAATGCCAGTGGTAGTTTGATAGGGATTGCATTGAATCTGTAGATTGCTTTGGGTAGTATGGTCATTTTCACAATGTTGATTCTTCCAATACAAGAACATGGTATATCTCTCCATCTATTTATATCATCTTTAATTTCTTTCATCAGTGTCTTATAATTTTCTGCATACAGGTCTTTTGTCTCCTTAGGTAGGTTTATTCCTAGATATTTTATTCTTTTTGTTGCAATGGTAAATGGGAGTGTTTTCTTAATTTCACTTTCAGATTTTTCATCATTAGTGTATAGGAATGTTAGAGATTTCTGTGCATTAATTTTGTATCCTGCTACTTTACCAAATCCATTGATTAGCTCTAGTAGTTCTCTGGTAGCATCTTTAGGATTCTGTATGTATAGTATCATGTCATCTGCAAACAGTGACAGCTCTACTTCTTCTTTTCCAATTTCGATTCCTTTTATTTCTTTTTCTTCTCTGATTGCTGTGGCTAAAACTTCCAAAACTATTTTGAATAATAAATGGTGAGAGTGGGCAACCTTGTCTTGTTCCTGATCTTAGTGAAAATGGTTTCAGTTTTTCACCATTGAGGATGATGTTGGCTGTGGGTTTGTCATATATGGCCTTTATTACTTTGACGGACGTTCCCTCTTTGCCTACTTTCTGGAGAGTTTTTATCATAAATGGGTGTTGAATTTTGTCGAAAGCTTTCTCTGCACCTACTGAGATGATCATTTGGTTTTTCCCCTTCAGTTTGTTAATATGGTATATCACATTGATTGATTTGTGTATATTGAAGCATCCTTGCATTCCTGGGATAAACCCAACTTGATCACGGTGTATGAACATTTTAATGTGCTGTTGGATTCTGTTTGCTAGTATTTTATTGAGGATTTTTGCATCTATGTTCATCAGTGATATTGGCCTGTAGTTTTCTTTCTTTGTGACATCCTTGTCTGGTTTTGGTATCAGGGTGATGGTGGCCTTGTAGAATGAGTTTGGGAGTGTTCCTCCCTCTGCTATAGTTTGGAAGAGTTTGAGAAGGATAGGTGTTAGCTCTTCTCTAAATGTTTGATAGAGTTCACCTGTGAAGCCATCTGGGCCTGGGCTTTTGTTTGTTGGAAGTTTTTAATCACAGTTTCAGTTTCAGTGCTTGTGATTCGTCTGTTCATATTTTCTATTTCTTCCTGGTTCAGTCTCAGAAGGTTGTGCATTTCTAAGAATTTGTCCGTTTCTTCCAGGTTGTCCATTTTATTGGCATAGAGTTGCTTGTAGTAATCTCTCATGATCCTTTGTATTTCTGCAGTGTCAGTTGTTACCTCTCCTTTTTCATTTCTAATTTTATTGATTTGAGTCTTCTGCCTTTTTTTCTTGATGAGTCTGGCTAATGATTTATCAATTTTTTTTTGTCTTCTCAAAGAACCAGCTTTTAGTTTTATTGATCTTTGCTATCATTTCCTTCATTTCTTTTTCATTTATTTCTGATCTGATCTTTATGATTTCTTTCCTTCTGCTAACTTTGGGGTCTTTTTGTTCTTCTTTTTCTCTATGCTTTAGGTGTAAGGTTAAGTTGTTTATTTGAGATGTTTCTTGTTTCTTAAGGTAGGATTGTATTGCTGTAAACTTCCCTCTTAGAGCTGATTTTGCTGCATCCCGTAGGTTTTGGGTTGTCATGTTTTCATTGTCATTTGTTTCTAGGTAGTTTTTGAGTTCCTCTTTGATTTCTTCAGTGATCTCTTGGTTATTAAGTAGTATATTGCTTAGCCTCCATGTGTTTGTATTTTTTACAGATTTTTTTCCTGTAATTGATATCTAGTCTCATAGCGTTGTGGTTGGAGAAGATACTTGACATGATTTCAATTTTCTTAAATCTACCAAGGCTTGATTTGTGACCCAAGATATGATCTATCCAGAAGAATGTTCCGTAAGCACTTGGGAAGAGTGTGTATTCTGTTGTTTGGGGGTGGAATGTCCTATAAATATCAATTAAGTCCATCTTCTTTAAAATAGTATTTAAAGCTTGTGTTTCCTTATTTATTTTCATTTTGGATGACCTGTCCGTTGGTGAAAGTGGGGTGTTAAAGTCCCCTACTATGATTGTGTTACTGTCGATTTCCCCCTTTATGGCTGTTAGCAGTTGCCTTATGTATTGAGGTGCTCCTGTGTTGGGTGCATAAATATTTACAATTGTTATGTCTTCTTCTTGGATCGATCCCTTGATCATTATGTAGTGTCCTTCTTTGTCTCTTGTAATAGTCTTTATTTTAAAGTCTATTTTGTCTGATATGAGAATTGCTACTCCAGCTTTCTTTTGTTTTCCATTTGCATGGAATATCTTTTTCCATCCCCTCACTTTCAGTCTGTATGTGTCCCTAGGTCTGAAGTGGTTTTCTTGTAGGCAGCCTATTTTATGGGTCTTGTTTTTCTATCCATTCAGCCAGTCTGTGTCTTTTGGTGGATCATTTAATCCATTTACATTTAAGGTAATTATCGATATATATGTTCCTATTACCATTTTCTTAAGTGTTTTGTGTTTGTTTTTGTAGGTCTTTTCCTTCTCTTGTGTTTCCTGCCTAGAGAAGTTCCTTTAGCATTTGTTGTAAAGCTGGTTTGGTGGTGCTGAATTCTCTTAGCTTTTGCTTGTCTGTAAGGGTTTTAATTTCTTCATCAAATCTGAATGAGAGTTAATATAAATGTTTCAGACATTACAGGAAATTTCTAAAAATCTTATATGTTATGGTATAATGTTATAAGTCATAATTCTAGTTGTTACTTTAAAATGTATATCTCAAAAATAACTAAATTTCTTTGTCAGTTGCATTATTATGAACTTTCCTCAAATCTTTAACCGTGGTCATTTGTAAGTCTTTTTTCATTTACAGACAGTGTTGGGTGTCCTCTGATGCTTTTGCAAATATATTCCTATAAAAGGGTTTCATCTTCAAGGAATTCATGGAAAAGACTCTGACAAATACAGGTTTCTGGTAACTGACTATACTGCTGAACTGAATGAATAAACATTTTCAGAACTCTAATGGAAAACTGATGAACTCATAAAAGTGCTAACAAAAGATCAAGATGAAAAAAAATCAATTACATAGGACTGAGTGAACTGATGAGCATGATTATAATTTTTATGACTTTCTGTTTGAATAAAAAAAAAATCCCACATGGACTCAGAGGCAAAAAAATATACAAATCAATTTTCACTGCAAAGTAAAGGAGCTGTTACAGTGGAGGATTACTGGACTGAATGTCAGTATTATGTCATAGTTTGAGTGTGTTTCATGCTTGGTAATTGCAATCATTGTTGCTTTTGTTGTGGTCATCCATTTACAATGCTTGGTGTCAGTCTCTTTATCTCTCGTAAAAATAAAATACAGTGGTGTGTGTGTGTGGAAAAAAAAAAAGAAAAAGAAATCTGAATGAGATCCTTGCTGGGTAGGGTAATCTTGGTTGTAGGTTTTTCCCTTTCATCACTTTAAATATGTCCTGCCACTCCCTTCTGGCTTGCAGAGTTTCTGTTGAGAAATCAACTGTTAAGCTTATGGGGATTCCCTTGTGTGTTATTTGTTGTTTTTCCCTTGCTGCTTTTAATATTTTTTCTTTGTATTTAGTTTTCGACAGTTTGATTAATATGTGTCTTGGTGTATTTCTCCTTGGATTTATCCTGTATGGGAGTCTCTGTGCTTCCTGGACTTGATTAACTATTTCCTTTCCCATATTAGGGAAGTTTTCATCTATAATCTCTTCAAATATTTTCTCAGTCCCTTTCTTTTTCTCTTCTTCTTCTGGAACCCCTATAATTCGAATGTTCGTGTGTTTAATGTTGTCCCAGAGTTCTCTGAGATTGTCCTCAATTCTTTTCATTCTTTTTTCTTTATTCTGCTCTGCAGTAGTTACTTCCACTATTTTATCTTCCAGGTCACTTATCCGTTCTTCTGCCTCAGTTATTCTGCTATTGATCCCTTCTAGAGCATTTTTAATTTCACTTATTGTGTTGTTCATCACTGTTTGTTTGCTCTTCAGTTCTTCTAGGTCCTTGTTAAACATTTCTTGTATTTTCTCTACTCTGTTTCCAAGATTTTGGATCATCTTCACCATCATTATTGTGAATCCTTTTTCAGGCAGACTGCCTATTTCCTCTTCATTTGTTAGGTCTGGTGGGGTTTTGCCTTGCTCCTTCATCTGCTGTTTGTTTTTCTGTCTTCTCATTTTGCTTAACTTACTGTGTTTGGGGTCTCCTTTTCGCAGGCTGCAGGTTCATAGTTCCCATTGTTTTTTGTGTCTGTCCCCAGTGGCTAAGGTTGGTTCAGTGGGTTGTGTAGGCTTCCTGGTGGAGGGGACTAGTGCCTGTGTTCTTGTGGATGAGGCTGGATCTTGTCTTTCTGGTGGGCAGGTCCACATTTGGTGGTGTGTTTTGGTGTGTCTGTGCCCTTATTATGATTTTAGGCAGCCTCTCTGCTAATGGGTGGAGTTATGTTCCTGTCTTGCTAGTTGTTTGGCATAGGGTGTCCAGCAGTGTAGCTTGCTGGTCGTTGAGTGAAGCTAAGTCTTGGCATTGAGATGGAGATCTCTGGGAGATTTTCACCGTTTGATATTACATGGAGCTGGGAGGTCTCTTGTGGACCAGTGTCCTGACCCTGGCTCTCCCACCTCAGAGGCACAGCCCTGATGCCTGGCTGGAGCACCAAGAGCCTTTCATCCACATGGCTTTTGGGAGGTCTGAGGTCTTCTGCCAGTGTTCAGTAGGTGTTCTGTAGGAGCTGTTCCACATGTAGATGTATCTCTGAGGTATTTGTGGAGAGGAAGGTGATCTCCACGTCTTACTCTTCTACCATCTTGAAGCTCCTCTCAGTCCTTCACTTCTCTAGGAGTTCTTCCGCAGTGCAGAAACCTGCAGACACCAGCTTCACCCGCACTGCTGAGGATAGGGGCAAACTCACTAAAACCCTATTACCTATTTCTTTAATACAACAGATTTAATTTTAATTTATATAATTTAATTTTCATAATGATTTCATGGTTTTAGTTAACAACTGGCATGCAGAATTCCTGAAAATTTGACAGTCTTCTCTCACAAGCCAGTGTGAGCTGGTTCCAGCAAGCCAGAATGGCATATGGGTTAAGTCATGCGTTTAAGAGTCCTCACACATGTTTGCAGAAGAGGATGGGCCTGCTCTAATTGATAGGTCCTGGATAAGGAACAGTTGCCAGGGCTTCCCTGCTCAAAGGTCAAGAGTAGGATCATCCTCAGAGAGCTTCTCTGGGAATTTCATGCTTTGAGATCCTCTCTTTCTTGAGTGAGAGGGTCCCATTAGAACACTCCTTATTTGACTCCTTTCTATCCTCTACAGATGATGTATTCGCTTATTTTAAAAATAGTTCTAACAGTTTGTGTTCATTATCTATTTCTGCTTTACATACTGCCTAAAATTTAGTTACTTAAAATAATAAATACTTAGCTTCTCACCCAGTTTCTGAGAGTGGCTTAGATTAGAGGTTCTGGCTCAGTTTCTCATGAGGTTGCAGTAGAGATGTCAGCTAAGACTGCAGCATCTGAAGGCCTGGCTGGTACCAGAAGAGCTGCTTCTGAGATGACTCATCACACAGCTGCTTCCCTTGTTGTGTAGACCTCTCCATAGGGCTGCTTGAGTGGCCACTGCTTTGACCAGAGCGAGAGATCCCAGACAGAGGAGGCAGGAGGCTGTGAAGACTTGCATGACCAGGTCTCACAAGTCACATACCACCTCAGCTTTATTCTGTTCATTAGAAATGAGTCATGATGTTCAATCCACTCAAAGAAAGAGAAGTTAGGCTACACCTTTTGAAGGGAGTGTGAAAGAGTTTGTGCACATATTTTGAACCACCACATACCATAGTTTTAGATAACTTTAGTCCATTTTGTTATTTTAATCTGTGCTTTCAAATTTTAGGATTTTTATTTTACTTTTCAATAGTTCATTGCATTATCTGTATTTTGTTCTTATAGACACTGTTACCTTTTATTCATTCTAAAGTCTTGTTTATGACTTTTATCACTAATAGTCTTAATTAATGATGTTTGTCTGAAACATTTATTGATTTTATATGGTCAAATTCAGAATTTTCACTTGTCTTAATATTTGCTTTTCTATTTTAACTATGATAATCTTTCAATCATTGGATTTACTTCTAACTCCTTATACTTTCCTTGTTTATCTCCATTAGTCTGTCTTCTTGATTTGAAACTTCCAGCTATTTTATGTTTTAACTGTTGCAAACTGATCCAGTTTAACCAAAACAGGTTCTTGTGATAATTGTCAGGTCTTTGATGGTTATGGGTAACCTCTGATACTTAGAGGTGAGTAAGAGCTCTGGTATCTCCAACAGGCACACTAAGGAGTGATGTTACGACAAAAGGAAGTCTTAGACTGAATTGGGCCACGTGTGCAAACATATATGAGTGAACAGGCACAGGTACAAAACAGCTGTATGTCCTGTCTGTAAACTCAGTGAAGACTCCACCTTCTGCCCTTTCACAATTCTAGCACACACCTGTCAGGAAAGACTAACTGGTGCAAGTGTAGCAAATATCCTGATGACAGGATGAGCTAACCTGTGGTGGGATCAGGAGAGAGATTGCTCTGTGGGACTGAATGGAGTTCTAGACTTAGATTGTCTCCCCCAAGGGGTTTGTTTTCCTGGCTTCTCGGATTCTTCAGCTGCATTCATACCAGGTTGGAAGTGCCTGAACAATACTTCTGGTCAATGAACAATTGTTTCCAAATCCCATAGAACAATTAATCATCTTTCTAATGCAGATTCAGGGATTTTTGAAGAACAGTCATATTCTGAACACTCTTCATTACAACCCTTCCAATGCTAGCTAACTGCTTCTGTTGAATGGGAAGCAGGGACTTTGAGTCAGGGAACTTCCGGTGTCAATTAACTACTGTACTGAGGTGTGTTAAAGTTAATTGCTGAAACATAACATAAAATTTAGTTTCTTAAATTTATTTTTACCTTACATATTAATCATTCCTTTTATTCTCTTTATTGGGTTCTTCCTACCTTTAACTTCGCAGTCACTTGTTTTTTGTTTTGCATGTTTTTAATCTCACATTTCCTTAATATAGGATTTATTATCTACATTTTACTTTTACTATAAAATTGTTTTTGTAATCACAGGCAGTAAGCATGGAGAGCACAGGGCCACACTATAAACTGTAGAACCTGAAATATTTCTTTTCTCTGTCTCTACGGCTGCCCTCAGAATCTCCTTAATGAATTTAATAAGGAGAATTAAACAGAGATTCTCCCAACACTCTCCCCCACCCACCCAATTTCATCATATTTAACCATGGAGATCTACAGATTTAAAAGTTTGTAGGCCAATAAAATTCTCCTTTTGTCGAACATTTATTTGAATCATTGAAGTTTTATTATGTGTCATGTTTCACAGCTTTTATCATCTAAATTCTGTAATGTAGTCAGGGTTCTCCAGAGAAACAGAACCAATAGGATATATATAGATAGATGTAAGAGGAGATTTATTATAGGCATTGGATCATACAGTTACGGAGGCTGAGAAGTTCTACAATCTGCCATCCAAAAGCTGGAGACCCAAGAAAGCCAGTAGTGTGATTCAGCCTGAGTCTGAGGGCCTGAGAACCAGGAGCTCTGATGTCTGAGGGCAGGAGAAGATGGATGTGTCAGGTCACAAAGAGCAAGAATTCGCCCTCCTCTGCCTTTTTGTTCTATTCAGAGCCCCAGCTGGTTGTCTGATGCTCGGCCCCATTGGTGAGGGCTGATGTCTTTACTCCGTCTGCTGATTCAATGCTAGTCTCCTCCAGAAACACCTTTACAGACACACCCAGAAATAATGCTTTACCAGTGATATGGGCGTCCCTTAGCCCAATCAAGTTGATGCATACAGTTAACCATCTCGGTCACCAAATTGCCGCTAACTCTACACTCAGAGTAAGAACACTGTCTTGGTCAGAATGGACTATGTTCTGCTGCAATAAACCCCAGAATCTTAGAATGTCAGAGGTGTCTCCTTGCTGGCTGAGTCCCTTTGATGTCACTGGTCTCTGGGCCAATGGGAAAGAGAGTGCTCTGGCAGGTCTCACAGTAAACATTAAATGCTCTTGCTGGAAATGACATGTGTTATTCCTCACAACTCATTGACCACAGGAGCCTTCTGCCCCCACGCCACAAGTGGGCCAGAGCCATCCTGCAGGTGTCCGGAAGCAGGAGAATTGGAGATGTCTACCAAAGACACAATGTCTACCTCTGTGCCCTCTTACGATGTTGTTGTTAGGGTTAAAAACCACTCACAAAAATTCTTCAGCGAATAGTAGTTACCATGGCATTACTGGTGCTTTTAAACAGTCTACATTTAAACCACTCCCTGGATTAGTAGAAGTTCTCTCTTTCCTCTGTCAAACGTCCTGAGTGGTGCCCACACTGTGATGAGCACTCAGCCAACTACACTCACTTGCGTCCCTTCCCACTGGTTGAGTTGGATGCTTCCAAAGAGTCAGCTGAGTGTTCTCCCAAACTTGCCAGTTATGCTTACTTGTTATAATTACATGTTCAGTTAAATAGTACATAATACTATAAAATATGAGGACTGAAAGAAGCATGGATGGATCTCTTTAAAATTGCTACTGAAATATGTAAAAGCTACATCAGTGCTGATCAAATTTTAATGTGCATACAAATCACCCAGAGATGGCGTTAAAAGGCAGATTGATCCTGCAGGTCTGGGTGGGGCCTGAGACCTTGCATTTCCAGCTAGCTCCCAGTCGACAGTGATACTTCTGGTCCACAGATCACACTGTTAATAGCAAATTATGAGACAGTTACAAAAGCTAATTGGAACATCATTAAAATCTGGAAGGATATGGTTTTCAGGTTACCCTTCTTGTGCTTAAAGTTCTCTCTGATCTTGTTGCACTTTATAGAAGCTGGACATGGGCAGCATGGAAATTGCATGAGATCTGGCTGCGTTGCAAAGGTTGTGTGAACCCCACTCTGGAGAAATAGTCAAAGAAAAGACCTTGACCCTATTATGAAAAATAGATGTTTGGGGTTAGGAGTAAAATTTCTGGTGCTCATTTGTTTTTAAGTAACTCCCTACTCAAAACACTTTTCCCACTAACTGACCAGTCATGTTGGAGAAGGGAGCTTCTACCATATTACATGGAGTGCACCGTTACCAATGGAAGGTACTAAGACTTTTCAGCAGTTAACCAGGCTCCAACCAGATGCATCTGACAAAATCTCAGGCAGGACCACCTCATTGCTTAGTTCCAGGGGTACCTTTTCCACAGAATATGATAGCAGAGTTGCAACATGCCTTGAACCTTGGAGCTTTTTGTGCATTGCTTTGTTTTCTAATACAGGGAAGATTATTAACTGTGGTAGATATTCAACGCTTCAGGGTTACTCTGAGGATAGAAGGAGCTGAGCTGAGTGGATTCAAAGCAAATAAATGCTCTTCACCCTGACTTTGCCTTCACCCACCCATGGTCACTGCTGGGGGAATGTATTTCATAGTTATAGTAGGAAAGGGGAGGGAGAATGAATTTCTTCCTGGTACAACTAAATCCTGATAAGCCTGAGGGATTTTCAAAAGAATAATGACAATGAAATACATTGTTGCGGGGGAGCCATGGGTTGAGAATTATTTCTCATAAAGTATTCAGTTGGTCAGTGATGTATTTACAACAAGAATAATTTCAGGTCCTCATCTTCTAGAGTGTGTCCAAGGACCAGAGAGCTTGTGGCTGTAGGATAAATTGAGAAATGGCCCCTCTACCACCCATCCCAATTGGGGCAGTCTCACAGTTTACAAACAAACCCATCTGCACACACATCCTCCTGCCATGATACTTACCCTCCATATTCCAAACCCTGCTCTACCTTGTTCAATTCCACTAAGTTTGTAAAGGATTATTCTACACAAACTGTTTATTTATTCCTGGTCTAGGTCCAGTCTTGGTTTCTGACTGCTGATAGGTTTACTGTGTGAGTTCACATCAAATCCCAAACTTGAGTCTGTCTCAACTATCATTCTTGAGACTAGACTAGAGGAGAATATTTCCCTTTCCGTACGTCACGCAGGAAGGGACCTCGATGCAAGTACCTACCAGGCAAGATATTCCAGAAATCACAAAACAGAAAGGCTTGAAGACCGAATTAAGATGCTTGAATACCCCCAAGTTTAATAAACCTACTTAAAACACAAACAAGGGGAAACGATGGGGTAGATTAACATTCTTGGGATAGGAGATCAGCGGATAGGGCCACACTACCTAAATCCTGGGCTAGTGAAGCTGATGTGTCCTGTCTCTCTATCAAAGCAGACTTCCCCAGTGGTGCCAGAATTGGGCTTGAGCAATGGGGCCCACAGGCTGAAGGTGCCTGGGAACATTGACACACCCTTGCTCTGTGGGAGAAACATGGGAGCAAGTATGGCTAACCCATGGCTGTAGCTTACCAGTTAGCCACGAAACAGGCAGTTTCTAATTGTACTTCTTGGGCAAAGCATGGGTGGGACAAGAGCAGGGACACAGTGGGTGTCACCAATGGACGGTTGATGTCAGGGGTGACCTAGGTGTCAGCTCTTGACTCAGTCTGTCCATCCATTCCTAACTTTGAGTAACATTTACATTGGTGCCATTATATTTTCTATGTATTTTTAGCATTATGGGTTTCTAACTTACTGTATTTAGCACATGCTATGAATTCTATCCATGCCTCACGAGCCACTTGCTTAATCATCATCTATACTTAACATATACTATAGCTCACAAGCCACTTGCTAACTCACCCTCTGTGCCTTACATTGCTTATGCATTTCATCCATTTAATTTGCTTTTCTTGTCTCTTTAACTGAATTGAATAGTCTCATATGAGACGGCAAATTCACATAATGCAGAAAAATAGGAGAACTGATGGAAAAACACAATGTGAAAAATACATTTGTGATGGCTTAGCCTGAAATTGCTGCTGCTTTAACAAATGGTCCATTAGTGAAGATTCTTTTTAAAGAAGTTCTTCAACTAATTCTCCTAATTGTAAGTTATACATGTTCATTTTAAGAAATTGGAAAATACAGAGAAGTGTAAAGAAGAAACAAAAATCATCCTTGATGCCACTGCCTTGTGATAATCAATGTCAACTTTTGGTGTGCTGTATTTTTTAGTCTTGTTTTAGTAGATATCTTTCCTCAACTGTTAAGATTTTACATTTACTTCTATATCCTGACTTTTCCCTAGATATTACAACATATGCATCTTCCTATCTTACTATATATAAACTCGATAAATAATTCATTCCTTCTCTGTGGATTTATTGAGTGTTTTGGGTTTTCTATAACGTACTAACACTGCGTGAATGGATTTATGAATAAGGCATTTTTGCTCTTTCATATTATTTACAAAGGATGGTGGTAGGATAACTAGTTGAAGGCACCTAAATATTTTTAAGGCTCTAGAGATAGAGATGCAAAAATTACACTCCATTAGGGTGTTGCAGTTTACATACCTGTGTAATAGTTCCTAAAGCTAGAAAGGTTGGGTTGAGGACACAGTCTAATTTCTGCACTTGGTGGGAATTTAATCTTGTGTTAAATGCTGACCTAACATGAGGTTTTTCTCTGTCCTTAAGAATCTGGGGTACTCTGTCATTCTTCTCTGATCAGAAACAGTACATGAAACATTATAACCCCAGTGTGTGTGCCCCCCTCCCTGCTCTTTCTTTTTTCCACAAAACCTCACCAAATTCAGAGATGATGACCTCCACCCCTGTTTTTTTAAATTCATTATGGCGACCCAGCTCTGTGGGTACAACCAGGCAAATGCTTCAACAGGAGGGGAGGTGGTGTTTTAACCTATTATTACTTTCCACGAGCCAAAAAGGTGGGCTGTGGTAACCAGCATCCAACCTTCTGCTGGCTCATGCGAAGTGGGTTCGATGAAGTTTTCTCTGCAGGGAACATTGAAAGAGCAGCAAGCCTGTTTTTTTAATGAGGGAGAGGGGTTTTCTTTCACCGGAGTTTGGAAATCGCTGTATTCCCCTTTTATGTTGCAACAGGTCTAATTTGTTCTCTAGATAGAGGGACAGGCAGATGGTAAAAATGACTTGAGAACAGTAGATAACTGTCACCTGTTGTAGGTGATATGCTGGGCTGCTGGTGTAATTGGTGACTTGAACCCAGGGCCCCTGGGTGGAGCCAACCCTCCCTGCTTCACACTCTGCTGCTTCAGAGGGCAAAGCCCTGGGGGATGAGTTGCTCCTCAGGCTGGCAGCATCAGTGCTGTGATTGGTGGAAATCGTTCCTAATGACAAATGGGTGGCTGTTTTCCTTCCTCCCTGATACTGTTAGGAGATAGTCCTTTCTGTCTGTTTCTTAATTTTGACATTTTATAGCACTTCAATTTTTTGTATTTTAAAGTTTTTGGTATTTTGTGGGTATTTTAATCCAAAAAATAGACTGGATCTCTATCTTCACCTGATTTTATCTTTTTTATTAATTTTTTATTGGAATATACTTGATTTACAGTGTTGTGTTAGTTTCTGCTGTACAGCAAAGTGAGCTAGTTATACATATATCCACTCTTTTTTAGATTCTTTTCCCACATAGGTCATTACAAAGTATTGAGTAGAGTCCCCTGTGCTATATAGTAGGTACTTATTAGTTATCTATTTTATATATAGTAGTGTGTATATGTCAGTCCCAATCTCCCAATTTATCCCCACCTTTCCCCCAGTAACCATAAGTTTGATTGTATCTTAACCCAAACATGTCTTACTATTTCTAAGACAATTATTTTATTAAATATCTAGGGCCCAGATGGGATTTTTCATATTCAGTTGTTTCGCTTTACAGGGAGTGAATCACACTTTGATGACAAACAGCCAGCCCCTCAGTGATGACCTAATTCAGCATTTGTGTTGTCTAAGGAAGGGACTGCCACACACATCCTAGCTGTTTGGCTCTGACTCTTGGGGGTAATTTTTTGTGCACGAAGTCTCTTGCCTCCTTGATTCAACACCCTCAGAGACGCAGCTGCCCACTCAATGGTCAGAGCCACCCTGAGTCAGAGACGTGGCTGGGCTCAGATTGAGATGCTAGGACTGTGGGTTCAATGGCTTCTTTCACCATACACATCAGCTAAGAAGTCACTTCTGCTGGTTTTTAGTTAAGTTTTAGAGTTAAATTGCTTACCTTTATTTGTTGAAAATGTAAACCCACGGTGGTTTTAAAAGTCACATAAAGAATAGTTCGTGTGCTTCCCTGGTGGCGCAGTGGTTGGGAGTCCGCCTGCCGATGCAGGGGACACGGGTTCGTGCCCTGGTCTGGGAGGATCCCACGTGCCGCGGAGCGGCTAGGCCCGTGAGCCATGGCCGCTGGGCCTGTGCGTCCGGAGTCTGTGCTCCGCAGCGGGAGAGGCCGCAACGGTGAGAGGCCCGCGTGGCACAAAAAAAAAAAAAAAAAAAAAAAAAAAAAAAAGAATAGTTTGTGAGGGCTTCCCTGGTGGTGCAGTGGTTAAGAATCCGCCTGCCAATGCAGTGGACATGGGTTCGAGCCCTCGTCTAGGAAGATCCCACATGCCACGGAGCAACTAAGCCCGGGCACAACAACTACTGAGCCTGCGCTCTACAGCCCGTGAGCCACAACTGCTGAGCCCGCGTGCCACAACTAATGAAGCCCACGCGCCTAGAGCCCGTGATCCGCAATAAGAGAAGCCACTGCAATGAGAAGCCCGCGCACTGCAACAAAGAGTAGCCCCCGCTCGCCACAACCAGAGAAAGTCTGCGCACAGCAATGAAGACCCGATGCAGCCAAAAATAAATACATTTATTTAAAAAAAGAAAAAGAATAGTTTGTGATAGTTTATATACACATACATGCATTCATAAGAAAAAAATTACTTTTAAAAGAATTTTGTTTTTCCCCTCCACTTGAGCTGTTTTAAGCATGTAAGTGTATGAGCATGTTTTTGTGTGTGTATGTTCATTTCATAAAGGCATCTGCTCATTGTAGGATAGCAGTGAACCATTTAGAGGACAAGTTCATCTATCTTGAACCCATTCATATAGTCCAATAAATCCTTAAATAAAAGGAACATGTCTTAAATAAAATGAAAATGTATTATTAATTGGAATATAAAGACATTTCATCCCTGGCCCCAGTATACCTTTCTATAAGGTGATATAATCAAAAGTACAATTTTTAGAAAAATATTTCTTACCCTGTATGCATTCAAGAAAATTAGGAAGGAAGAGAAAATAAGAAAGAAGAAAACAGAAAAACACTTCTTTGGGAGGGGTGGGTATCGGTGAGGCTCACTGTCTTACGATGGGAGGCACTCATTAAGTGAGGCGGTGGGAGCAGAAAACCCCTTACACACATTTTCTGTATAATGACTTCATGCAAATTAGAGCAAGGCACTGTTTCCTGAGAGCTCTTTCCTGCCATTGTGGGAGGGTAATAATAATATGCTTCAAAGCCGTGATATCTGCTGGGTGAATGGCTCCCCTGGAGGTGTGCCTGGACATCTCGATGGCTGCAGGCGATGGTCCTGAAGAGAAAGCAGAGGGATCAAGGCACAGAGCAGTTGCTATGAGTCTTCTCTCTGGTCTTCCCCAGGTCCCCCAGCCCTGAGCAGTTGCTCCATTTTCTGAGCTCCTAAATCTATGTAGGGCTCTGCCCAGTGAAGAGCAGGTGGGACACATGATTGAAGAATCATCAGCAGGGCTGGTGGTCACTGGGAGATGATGGGGCAGGATGGGGAGGTGGGGACCCTCTCATCAGGGCAGCCCCTTCCAGGACTGGCTCCGTAATTTGTGGGAGCCAATAAGACATGAAAATGTGGGGTACCTTGTGAAAAATTACTCAGAATTTCAAGGTGGTGATGACAGTGTGGGGTTCTTCCAAGTGCAGGTGTGGGTCCCACACCCATGAGGTCTGTCCAGGACCCTAGGGCTCCCTTTCAGCTGTCACTGCCTCATGCAGTCTGAGCAGCAAAACCCACATCTTCATGGCTCTGCCCCTGGGCTGTCCTGATCCTCAACACACACACACTCCTCGCAAGATCACTTTGGGCCACAGAGGATTGTAAAATGGAACCACACTTTTCCAGCAGTCTTGCCGAGAGGACCCAGCTGGGTATTATCTCTCTAAAGGTTCTAACGGTGTGCTTCCTCCCTTGTGTCTGTTCAGTAATGTTAAATGCTTTCCCTTCCCAAATCCAAAGCCCTGAATGGCTTCATAGTGTCTCTAGAACAGAGTCCAAGCATTCCACCTCAATGCTCACAATTCTGCAGAACCTCATTCCATACTCCCTCTCTCTACTCCCTTCTCCAGAGAAGCTAAACTACCTCTCACTCAGGGACCATCCTCTGTGCTTTTTCCTTCTGACACTCGGAATGTTCTGTCACGATTAAGGTGTGCTTGCCTGTCCTCATCTCTCCCTTCGGCTCACAGATGTTTTCAGGCCACACTGTGTATCTCTTACTGAGGATTCTCTGCAGTAGTGCTCTTTGTGCTCTGTCACACAAGTCCTCCCTAAAAGAATTTTTTAAACTGTGAACTCTTTTGCACTTTTAAATTGGCATTCAAAAAGTGTTCTTCATTAATTCGAAACAGTTGCGAGGTATATCATTTCTTATTTTACTGTTGAGATTTTACAATAAAACTCTTACTTTGTTTAAAAATATATACCCAGTGGAATCTAAATATTATAGTATTTCCGTAGTCATCATCATGATTTATAAAATACTTGTAAAGTTTTCCTTTAACAGTTGGACATTACTCTTTGCCCGCTGGAACTCATATTTCTAATTTCTTTGACTTCATTGAATTTTACTCTAATATAAATATATTTTTATGCAGGGAAGTCTTATTGATCACTGTGTCATACTTCGTTGCAACAAAACTGTGTACATAAGTAGGAATTAAATTTCTTTAAATTCCTTGTGAACATAAAGTTTTTCTATGTGTTAAAAATATATGGGTTGATATATTGTTACAATTATTAGTACACAATAGATCATAACATAAATGTTTATAAATCTTTATCAAGAAAAATATAAAATTGTATTAGAACTGCATCTCTTAGTGAGTAGGAAGCAGTGTGTATCTCTCCAATGTTCATGTACCCATGGATGAATATTATTTACTGCTAGACTGAGACAGTCATCAATCCTACATTTAAACAAATTTTCCAGAGTTAAAAGTAATGGGAACAATTTTCAGCTTTAATTCTGTTCAGTTTGAGAAACATGGTTATAGTAATAATCTGTGAATAACATAGAGAAGAAGTCACTCAATGTTACTCAGTGTTTTTAAACTCCTTCTAGGGTCCATGGTAAAAGTCACAAAAACTATTTTTTTAAAATTTTTATTGGAGTATATCTGATTTACAGTGTTGTGTTAGTCTCAGATACACAGCAAAGTGAATCAGTTATACATATACATATATCCATTCTTTTTCAAATTCTTTTCCCAAATAGGTTATTACAGAATATTGAGTAGAGTTCCCTGTACTATACATTAGGTTCTTATTAGTTATCTATTTATATATAGTAGTGGTTCTATTATCTGATATTTGGATTAGATTCTTCTTCAGTTTGTTTCTAAAGATATAGTCCTTTCAAAAGGACTTGAGTGGCCCAGTCATCAGAGTCATTTATTTCCCCAGTTTCTGGAACGTGTAACAAAAAATGCTTTCCTAAATGAGTGTTAGTTATACCTGTTACTCTTTCACTTAGAGGCCCCTTCTCTAACTCGATCTGTATAGTTAGAAAGGGTAAGATTGAAATATTCTTAATGTGCATCTGATAATGTGATACAATGTTTTTTGATCTTATATTTTTTAATGTTTTTATCAAAAACTTCTAAGTTGACAATTTTAGCTCACTAATGTTGTGGTAGGAAAAATGGGGCTTGAGAAGATGGTCATGTCCCAGGTCTTGAGTGAGTCCCTGGGATGGGCCACTAAGTGAGGGTCCTTGGCTTCAGGCAGGAAAGAATTCAAGAGTGAGACATAATAAAGTGAAAGCAGGTTTATTCAGAGAGATGCACACTCCACAGACAGAGTGTGGGCCTTCTCAGAAGGAGAGAGAGGGAGCCCCAGGGCACGGGGTCATCTTGGAAAGTGAGAGTGGCCCTGAGGTATGGGGGTGGTTAGTTTGGGGGGGCTGGGTAATTTCATAGGCTAACAAGTGGGAGGATTATTCCAACTACTTTGGGGAAGGGGTGAGGATTTCCAGGAACTGGGCCACTGCCCATTTTTGGCCTTTTATGGTCGGCTTCAGAACTGTCATGGCGGTGGGAGGCAGGGACCTTCAAGATGGCGGAAGAGTAAGACGTGGAGATCACCTTCCTCCCCACAGATACATCAGAAATACATCTACACGTGGAACAACTCCTACAGAACACCTACTGAATGCTGGCAGAAGACCTCAGACCTCCCAAAAGGCAAGAAACTCCCCACATACCTGGGTAGGGCAAAAGAAAAAAGAATAAACAGAGACAAAAGGATAGGGATGGGACCTGCACCAGTGGGAGGGAGCTGTGAAGGAGGAAAGGTTTCCACACACTAGGAAGCCCCTTCACTGGCGGAGACGGGGTGTGGGTGGGGGGGAATCTTCAAGCCACAGAGGAGAGTGCAACAACAGGGGTGCAGAGGGCAGAGCGGAGAGATTCCCGCACAGAGGATTGGTGCCGACCAGCACTCACCAGCCCGAGAGGCTTGTCTGCTCACCCGCCGGGGCTGGCGGGGGCTGGGAGCTGAGGCCGGGCTTTGGTTGGATCCCAGGGAGAGGACTGGGGTTGGCTGTGTGAACACAGCCTGAAGGGGGCTAGTGCACCACAGCTAGCCAGGAGGGAGCCCTGGAAATGTCTGGACCTGCCAAAGAGGCAAGAGACCATTTTTTCAGGGTGCGCGAGGAGAGGAGATTCCTTCCCCATCTTCCCAAAGAAGGCAGAGCACCGCCTAAACGAGCTCCAGAGATGGGCACAAGCTGCAGCTATCAGCTCAAACCCCAGAGATGGGCAAGAAATGCTAAGGCTGCTGCTGCTGCCACCAAGAATCCTGTGTGCAAGCACAGGTCACTATCCACACCCCGCGGGAGCCTGTGCAACCTGCCACTGCCAGGGAGACAACTTCTCCAGAACACACGGTGAACCTCAGGCTGTTGCAGTGTCATGCCAGCCTCTGCCACCGCAGGTGCAGGCTTGCCCTGCATTCCAATTATGACTACCGTACCCCTCCCTACCCTGGCCTGAGTGAGCCAGAGCCCCATAATCAGCTGCTGCTTTAACACCCTCCTGTCTGTGTGGGGAGCAGATGCCTGAGGGCAACCTAAACGCAGAGGTGGGGACAAAACGAAAGCTGAACCCCAGAGACTGTGCGAACAAAGAAGAGAAAGGGAAATCTCTCCCAGCAGCCTCAGGATCAGAGGATTAAATCTCCACAATCAACTTGTACCCTGCATCTGTGGAATACCTGAATACACAGTAAATAAACCCAAAATTGAGGCAATGGATTTTGGGAGCAACTGTAGACTAGGATATTGCTGTCTGCGACTGTTTTGTTTCTGATATTTATATCTATCTTTGTTTAGTTTTTAACACTGGTTATCATTGGTGGATTTGTTTACTGGTTTGGTGGCTCTCTGCTTTTAAAAAAATTTTTTATGTTAATAATTTTTTTTTAGTTTTTTAATTTATTATTTTTTAAAATTTTTATTTATTTTCTTTCTCCCTTTTCTTCTCAGCTGTATGGCTGACAGGGTCTTGGTGCTCCGGCCTAGTGTCAGGCCTGAGCCTCTGAGGTGGGAGAGCCGAGTTCAGGACATTGGTCCACCAGAGACCTCCCAGCCCCACGTAATATCGATTGGTGAGACCTCTCCCAGAGATCTCCGTCTTAACACAAACACCCAGCTCTACCCAACGGCCAGCAAGCTTCAGTGCTGGACACCTCATGCCAAACAACTAGTAAGATAGGAACACAAACACACCCACTAGCAGAGAGGCTGCCTAAAATCAAACTAAGTTCACAGACACCCCAAAACACACCACTGGACGTGGCCTTGAGCACCAGAGAGACAAGATCCAGCCACACCCACCAGAACACAGGCACCAGTCCCCTTCACCAGGAAGCCTACACAAGCAACTGAACCAACCTCACCCACTGGGGGCAGACACCAAAAACAAGAACTATGAACCTGCAGCCTGTGCAAAGGAGACCCCAAACACAGTAAGTTAAGCAAAATGAGAAGGCAGAGAAACACACAGCAGATGAAGGAGCAAGGTAAAAACCCACCAGACCAAACCAAAGAAGAGGAAATAGGCAGTCTACCTGAAAAATAATTCAGAGTAATGATAGTAAAGATCATCCAAAATCTTGGAAATAGAATAGAGAAAATACAAGAAACATTTAACAAGGACCTAGAAGAACTAAAGAGCAAACAGCAATGATGAACAGCACAATAAGTGAAATGAAAAATTCTCTAGAAGGAATCAATAGCAGAATAACCAGGGCAGAAGAACGGATAAGTGACCTAGAAGATAAAAATAGTGGAAATAACTACTGCAGAGCAGAATAAAGAAAAAAGAACGAAAAGAATTGAGGACAGTCTCAGAGACCTCTGGGACAATATTAAACACACCAACATTCGAATTACAGGGGTCCCGGAACAAGAAAAGAAAAAGAAAGGGTCTGAGGCAATATTTGAAGAGATTATAGTTGAAAACTTCCCTAACATGGGAAAAGAAATAGTCAAGTCTGGGAAGCATGGAGAGTCCCATACAGGATAAATCCAAGGAAAAAAATGCCAAGACACATATTAATCAAACTATGAAAAATTAAATACAACGAAAAAATTATAAAAGCAGCGAGGGAAAAGCAACAAATGACATACAAGGGAATCTCCATAAGGTTAACAGCTGATCTTTCTGCAAACTAGCAGGGACATATTTAAAGTGATGAAAGGGAAAAACCTACAACTAAGATGACTCCACCCAGCAAGGTTCTCATTCAGATTTGATTGAGAAATTAAAACCTTTACAGACAAGCTAAAAGATAAGAGAATTCAGCACCACCAAACCAGCCTTACAACAAATGGTAAAGGAACTTCTCTAGGCAGGAAACACAAGAGAAGGAAAAGACCTACAAAAACAAACACAAAACAATTAAGAAAATGGTAATAGGAACATACATATCGATAGTCACCTTAAATGTAAATGGATTAAATGCTCCAACCAAAAGACATAGACTGGCTGAATAGATACAAAAACAAGACCCATATATATGCTGTCTACAAGAGACCCACTTCAGACCTAGGGATACACACAGACTGAAAGTGAGGGGATGGAAAAAGATATTCCATGCAAATGGAAATCAAAAGAAAGCTGGAGTAGCAATTCTAACGCCAGAAAAAATAGACTTTAAAATAAAGACTATTACAAGAGACGAAGAAGGACACTACATAATGAACAAGGGATCAATCCAAGAAGAAGATATAACAATTGTAAATATTTGTGCCCCAACATAGGAGCACCTCAATACATAAGACATGTGCTTTCAGCCATAGAAAGGGAAGTCCACAGTAACACAATCATAGTAGGGGACTTTAACACCCCACTTTCACCAACAGACAGGTCATCCAAAATGAAAATAAATAAGTAAACACAAGCTTTAAATGACACATTAAACAAGAAGGACTTAATTGATATGTATAGGACATTCGATCAATAAACAACAGAATACACTTTCTTCTCAAGTGCTCATGGAACATTCTCCAGGATAGATCATATCTTGGGTTACAAATCAAGCCTCAGTAAATTTAAGAAAATTGAAATTGTATCAGGTATCTTTTCCGACCACAACACTATGAGACTAGATATCAATTACAGGAAAAAACCTGTAAAAAATACAAACACATGTAGGCTAAACAATATGCTACTAAACAACCAAGAGATCACTGAAGAAATCAAAGAGGAAATCAAAAAATACCTACAAACAAATGACAATGAAAACACGATGGCCCAAAACCTATGGGATGTAGGAAAAGCAGTTCTAAGAAGGAAGTTCATAGTAAACAATCCTACCTCAAGAAAGAAGAAAAATCTCAAACAACTTAACCTTACACCTAAAGCAATTAGAGAAAGAAGAACAAAAAAATCCAAAAGTTAACAGAAGGAAAGAAATCATAAAGATCAGATCAGAAATAAATGAAAAAGAAATGAAGGAAACAGTAGCAAAGATCAGTAAGACTAAAAGCAGGTTCTTTGAGAAGACAAAAACAATTGATAAACCATTAGCCAGACTCATCAAGAAAAAAAGGGAGAAGACTCAAATCAACAGAAACAGAAATGAAAAAGGAGAAGTAACAACTGACACTGCAGAAATACAAAGGATCATGAGAGATTACTACAGGCAACTCTATGCCAATAAAATGGACAACCAGGAAGAAATGTACAAATTCTAAGAAAAGCACAACCTTCAGAGACTGAACCAGGAAGAAATAGAAAATATAAGCAGACCAATCACAAACACTGAAATTGAAACTGTGATTAAAAATCTTCCAAAACCAAAAGCCCAGGACCAGATGGCTTCATGGTCGAATTTTATCAAACATGTAGAGAAGAGCTGACACTGATCCTTCTCAAACTCTTCCAAAATATAACAGAGGGAGGAACACTCCCAAACTCATTCTACGAGGCCACCATCACCCTGATACCAAAACCAGACAAAGATGTCACAAAAAAAGAAAACTACAGGCCAATATCACTGATGAACATAGATGCAAAAATCCTCAACACAATAATAGCAAACAGAATCCAACAGCACGTTAAAAGGATCATACAACATGATCAAGTGGGGTTAATCCCAGGATGCAAGAATTCTTCAATATACGCAAATCAATCAATGTGATACACCATATTAACAAACTGAGCAATAAAAACCATATGATCATCTCAATAGATGCAGAGAAAGCTTTCAACAAAATTCAACACCCATTTATGATAAAAACTCTCCAGAAAGTAGCCATAGAGGGAACCTACCTCAACATAATAAAGGTCATATATGACAAACCCACAGCCAACATCATTCTCAATAGTGAAAAACTGAAAGCATTTCCTCTAAGATCAGGAACAAGACAAGGATGTCCACTCTCACCACTATTATTCAACATAGATTTGGAAGTCTTAGCCACAGCAATCAGGGAATTATAAATAAAAGGAATACAAATTGGAAAAGAAGTAAAACTGTCCCTGTTTGCTGATGACATGATACTATACATAGAGAATCCTAAAGATGCCACCAGAAAATTACTAGAGCTAATCAATGAATTTGGTAAAGTAGCAGGATACAAAATTAATGCACAGAAATCTCTTGCATTCCTGTACAGTAACAATGAAAAATCTGAAAGAGAAATTAAGGAAACACTCCCATTTACCATTGCAACAAAAAGATTAAAATACCTAGGGATAAACCTACCTCAGGAGACAAAAGACCTGTATGCAGAAAAGTATAAGACACTGATGAAAGAAATTAAAGACATTACAAACAGATGGAGAGATATACCATGTTCTTGTATTGGAAGAATCAACATTGTGAAAATGACCATACTACCCAAAGCAATCTACAGATTCAATGCAATCCCTATCAAACTACCACTGGCATTTTTCACAGAACTAGAACCAAAAATTTCACAATTTGTATGGAGACACAAAAGACCCCAGATAGGGCTTCCCTTGTGGCGCAGTGCTTGAGAGTCCGCCTGCTGATGCAGGAGACGCGGGTTCGTGCCCCGTTTCGGGAGGATCCCACATGCCGCGGAGCGGCTGGGCCCGTGAGCCGTGGCCGCTGAGCCTGCGCGTCCGGAGCCTGTGCTCCGCAAATGGGAGAGGCCACAACAGTGAGAGGCCCGCATAACGCAAGAAAAAAAAAAAAAAAAAGACCCCAAATAGCCAAAGCAATCTTGAGAATGAAAAATGGAGCTGGAGGAATCAGGCTCCCTGAGTTCAGACTATACTACAAAGCTACAGTAATCAAGACAGTATGGTACTGGCACAAAAACATAAATATAGATCAATGGAACAGGATAGAAAGCCCAGAGATAAACCCACGCACATATGGTCACCTTATTTTTGATTAAAGAGGCAAGAATATACAATGGAGAAAGACACCCTCTTCGATAAGTGGTGCTGGGAAAACTGGACAGCTACATGTGAAAGAATCAAATTAGAACACTCCCTAACACCATACAGAAAAATAAACTCAAAATGGATTAAAGACCTAAATGTAAGGCCAGACACTATAAAACTCTTAGAGGAAAACATAGGCAGAACACTCTAATAGCCAGACATAAATCACAGCAAGATCCTTTTCAACCTGCCTCCTAGAGAAATGGAAATAAAAACAAAAATAAACAAATGGGACCTAATGAAACTTAAAAGCTTTCGCACAACCAAGGAAACCATAAACAAGATGAAAAGACAACCCTCAGAATGGGAGAAATACTTGCAAATGAAGCAACTGACAAAGGATTAATCTCCAAAATATACAAGCAGCTCATGTAGTTCAATATCCAAAAATCAAACAACCCAATCCAAATATGGTCAGAAGACCTAAATAGACACTTTTCCAGAGAAGATATACAGATTGCCAGCAAGCACATGAAAGGATGCTCAATATCACTGATCATTAGGGAAATGCAAATCAAAAGTACAATGAAGTATTACCTCACACCACTCAGGATGGCCGTCATCAAAAAATCTACCAGCAATAAGTGTTGGAGAGGGTGTGGAGAAAAGGGAACCCTTTTGCACTGTTGATGGGAATGTAAATTGATACAGCCACTCTGGAGGACAGTATGGAGGTTCTTTATAAAATTAAAACTAGAACTACCATATGACCCAGCAATCCCACTACTGGGCACATACCCTGAGAAAACCATAACTCAAAAAGAGTCATGTACCACAATGTTCATTGCAGCACTATTTACAGTAGCCAGGACATGGAAGCAACCTAAATAAATGTCCATCAGCAGAGGAATGGATAAAGAAGATGTGGCACATATATACAATGGAATATTGCTCAGCCGTAAAAAGAAATGAAATTGAGTTATTTGTAGTGAGGTGGATAGACCTAGAGTCTGTCATACAGAGTGAAGTAAGTCAGAAAGAGAAAAACAAATACCGTATGCTAACACATATATATGGAATCTAAAAAAAAAAAAAAAAAAAAGATTCTGAAGAACCTAGGGACAGGACAGGAATAAAGACACAGATGTTGAGAATGGACTTGAGGACACGGGGAGGGAGAAGGGTAAGCTGGGGTGAAGTGAGAGAGTAGAATTGACATATATACACTACCAAACATAAAACAGATAGCTAGTGGGAGCAGCTGCATAGCACAGGGAGATCAGCTCAGTGCTTTGTGAATACCTAGAGGAGTGGGATAGGGAGTGTGGGAGGGAGACACAAGACAGAGGGGATATGGGGCTATATGTATACACATCGCTGATTCACTTTGTTATAAAGCAGAAACTAACACACCATTGTAAGGCAACTAAACTCCAATAAAGATGTTAAAAAAATGTTGACAGCAAAATAAAATAAAATAAAATTAAATTAAATAGAACTGTCATGGCGCTGGTGGGTGTGTCATTTAGCATATGCTAATGTATTACATGAGTGTATAATGAGGCTCAAGGTCCACTGGAAGTCAAATCTCCTGCTATCTTGGGCCTAGTGGGTTCTAAGCAATTTTTGTCATGTCCTGTTCTTAATGGTCGCATCATTTTTTAAATGATTGTGCCCTGCCCCCTTTCTTCCTCTCCCAATGTTACTTAATCGGTAAAATAGTCACTTTTAACCAAATATACAAAACAATTAGCCAAGTCAGATTTACTCTGTGTCAGAAAATTTTATCTTCTTATTTTTTTAGATTCACACAGTGTGTTAACACGTGTTGCTGAGACAGCCATCTCACTTCTGAATTCTCCTTCTGAGATAATTACATGGATAAGCCCCCGAGCTTTGCTACCAATCTCTTGCTGATGAAATAAAGCCCTTCTGCCACCAATATTTTGCATCAGGCTCTGCTTTGCTCTTGTGGGAGTCTCTCTCAGGAGCATCATATGGGAAATAGAAGAGGCAGGGTCTTTAAAAATTATTACCACTTTGCCTCCCCATTCGATAGTACATCTTATTACCGAGCGTGGCAGCATGCGCTAAAATACTCATTTCTGACTCTGTGTTTCTATGCTTTGACCTTAACAAAAATAGTTATAAAACCTTACCAAAGCACCTTGATTGAAATAAGCTTCAGGAATATGTTCACATTAATCCTTTGTTTTCCAGGAGGTTTTATATCCACAGTCAATGTCAGATTCATGGTGGGGGACAGATATAACTTTGGTTTTTGGAACATGGAAAGAGTGCATTTG
>NW_006771596.1:44765-62179 GCF_000442215.2 Lipotes vexillifer
AAATGGGAAGTGTGTGCAAACCCAGTTTGAAGATTGAGGACATGAAGTGACAGCCTTACTCTAGGCTGGACTCAGATTCTTTACACACTGGTTCCTTTTCATCAAGATCTCCTTTGACTGGCCTGTTTGAGTCCCTCCTTCATGCTGTGCAGAGTTAAGGGAGTGGTTACTTAGAGGGCAATCCAAAAGGAAGAGACGGTTCCAGTCACTGGTTTCCAATGTAGGGGTTTTTGGAAATTACAAATCCAGATTTCTGGGTCTTTCTCAAGGGGGTGATAGGTGAGGTCACAGCAGTCCACGGGTCTGTAAAGGTGACATGTCAGGTGAAGGGACCCTGAATGTGCAGGGCAAAGTATGCTTTGTGTACACCATGGAGGAAGGACACTTCCTTGCTATGATGGGGGTCTTTCTGTAAACCTGTCATATTGTTGGGATAATTATTGTAAGAAAAATAGTAAGACCAGCATTAATTCATCTTGATGTTTTCCATGGTAGATTTGTGACTCATAGTACATAATTGGCTAAAGTTATCATTTTCTTCACAAACTTTCCAAATCTTTTTCCCACACGAAGTCTCCAGAAAAAACTCAGCAATTCTCCTAAATGCTAGGCTAGAGAATCTTAGAGCATTTGTTTTCCATGACTTATGTCTAGAGAACTGTCTTGTGTGGAAGGAAATATTTATGCCAGATTCTTGCTACTAGGTGAAAAATTATGTGCATGAAGATTTCACTAACATTGTAACATAAAGGCAAAAAGAAAACGCCTAAGTGTCCAAAAATATTTAGGAGAGTAAATTATGGCACATGTGAAGTGAGTGTAGAACTCTGGGATAGAAACTTTATTCATGAAAGCTTCAGAGAGATTTGTAACAAGCCTTCTATGTAAAGAAGGATTTTAATAATAATAAAAATAATACTTAGCCAACACTGAGCTATTCACTTTGCTCCAGATACCATTTTAAGCACTTACTCATTTAATCTTCACAGTAACTCTAAGAAGGACAAGTAGGTACTGTTAATATTACCATTTTGGGGGCTTCCCTGGTGGCGCAGTGGTTGAGAGTCTGCCTGCCGATGCAGGGGACACGGGTTTGTGCCCCGGTCCGGGAAGTTCCCGCATGCCACGGAGCGGCTGGGCCCGTAAGCCATGGCTGCTGGGCCTGCGTGTCCAGAGCCTGCACGTCCGGAGCCTGTGCTCCGCAACGGGAGAGGCCACAACAGTGAGAGGCCCACGTACCGCAAAAAAAAAAGATTACCATTTTGCAGATGGGGAAATCAAGGCACATGGAGGTTAAGTAATTTGCCAAAGAATACCTAGCTAGTCAGTGGCAGAGCCAGAATTTGAACACTCAGATTCTGGTTCTAGAGTCTGTACTATGCACACTGCCTTAGCAGATTTTTCATATGTTTCAGTGAAGATCTATACCCTATAGAATCCTTCTCTCATCTTTAAAAAATTGTATGCATATTTTGGAGTTTTGTGGGTACTAAAAATACTATAGCAATAATGGCAATGATTACAGAATTGAAAGGAAAAGTATCTTTAATTTTCTATATCCATTCTAGGTATATATATACTCATAATTGCTGTAAGATTATAATTATAGGATGGATAAAATTTTGCTCCCTACTTTTTCTACTTACTTTATTTCAAATACTTTTATTTTGAAACATCATCTTTTAATCATTCTAATAGTTGTAAATTGCTTCAGTAAGTTGATATTCCATAATCTATTGAGACTGTCTTCTCTTGGTTTCCTTTTTTGTGTGATATTGCAAATAACATTGCAGTGACCATCTCATACATTATTTCTTTTCTTTTTTCTGGGTTGCTTCATAAGGATAAATCCCCAGGAGAGAGATTACTAGACACTTTTAGACTTTTAGATAAGAACTTTTTTGTTGCTTGCAAAAAAAGAAGTCGCATTACTTTTCAAATGGGTGGCTATATGTGGTCATCAGTAATATATTGTGCTATCCATTCCTCCACAATCTCACAAGTGTTCATGTATTTTAATGTTACAATCCTTTTGCAAACTGTACCCCCCTTTCTTAAGTTACATATACTCAATAGCCTACGTGTTTGACTGTCACATAGTAATAGCTTGTATTCATTGTTTTAGGTGTGTATTGCTGAAAAAAGTACAAATTGAATTATAAATAAAGTCTCTTTGTCTTACCCAAAGGATTTATTTTGAAGTAATCACAAAGTTTCATTTAACGAGAATACTGATTGTGGCTATTTAGCTCAGGGTATGAATAATTCCTGCAGTTCTTGGCAGATTATGGTTAGAAATCTTTTACCTACCCCTCCGTCACAATAAATATTTTTGTTTTCTTCAACAGTAGGTGTCAAAGCAGCTACTTTTGTTGCTCTATCATTGTGTAAGTTCATCCTTATGATAAGGAAATCACTGAAAAAAGCTTGAAACTAAAGATCATTTTGCATGAATCATGCATAGTTTATTGAATAAACAAAAGAAATCTAAAGCAGTGAGATCACTCCATTTTTTTTATTTGCTGATTTTGTTTGAGAAATGCTAACTCATTTCCTTTGTGGATCAGTTTGTCCAGCACTTTATTTTTTGCAAGATGACAGTTAAAGGGAGCGAGTCACTATCAGAGTCCAAATGAAATGAAAAAGAATATTATACTCATTTATTCAGTATGCAGATATTTATTGAGCACCTTCACTCTTGTGATAGCCAATTGTACAAGACAGGCATGGTCTTGCCCTGATGGAACTTATAGCCCAGCTGGGGCTGTCAAAGAAAAACAGAGCTGGACACTAAAGGCAGTGAGACAGATTTTATTCAGTACTACTGCAGTGGGAGAGAGACCTCAGTGTAACCTGAGCTCAGTTTTCTGCCAAAACAAAAGGGAGACGGCCTTTTAAACCTGGGACGTGCTAAAGGAAAAGTAATAATGATGTTAAAGGGGGTCAGGCTACGTGATTAGGCCCCTGGGTTTGTTCACTGGTGCTTATCTGGAGGAGAAACAGCTTCCTCATCTCTTTAGGGCAGGAGGTAGTTTTGCAAATTGGAGTAAGGCAGCCATAGGCGTTAGGGTCTTAAACACTCCCACAGAAACTGGGAGAAAGGAGTATCTCCCAGCTCTCTGCATTTCAGAGACAGCTTCTAGGATCTCGAGGAGACATTTCTGGGTGGTAGAAGGTTTACATCTAAAAGAGGCAGGGTAAAGATTTATAATAGCAAGCTTTCTAAAGAAGTGTTTTAGGCTAGAACAAACAATAAATTATTTCTGCCGCATTGTGTTTTCTCAGGCAGGCGTTTAAAGGGGGCTGGAGTCATCATCATAGGAACACAACCTTGAGCTGATAGGAACTGTGCTAGTGTTTGTTCAGATCTCTTAGCGTTTGTGTGTGGGAGGGGGTGTGGTGACAGTGGACAAAATTGTTTGTGCTGAGTGTTGCACTTCTTATAGGCCAAGGTTGAAGCCTAGTGGAGAACTGGGCTCAGGAGCCTAAGTAAATTTTGGTCAAGGAAAGAGTCTTTTAAAGAGCCACTTAAAACAAGGCTTATTGTGTCAGTGCCAGGAATGGTGTACAAGTTGTACACTGCACAACTCTAGGAGTTCCACTTACTTCATAGCCTTTGTGAATGACTACCTACCCCTGAATTATTCAGTGCACAGCCTGCACGGCCACATGCAGCAGTCCTATGAACACAGCTACTTTCGATGGTTAAAGAATTCCCAGTTGGTTCTCTTCAGTCCCGTCTTTGTCTGTGGGCAAGGTTCCTCCTGTCCTATCCCCACCTATGACATATAAGTCCCTCATTCTCTTTTGAGGGCATTAGACTGTTGGACTATTTGTGGTTCAAACTACTGGGTGGGTGGATCCATTCACTGAGCACAGTTCAGCCCCAACTTCCTTTCATCCTGTCCTTTGGTCCTCCAGGGAGAAGGTCTTTACTTACCTTCCCATCCAGGACACCCCCTGCCCCCTGCCCTTTCTACCTGGAGAGTAAAATCTCTATAAGCAGACATTGTCTGACACCTACAGCTGGGCCTCCTTCCTGTCTTCTCTTCCTCTTTGCAGTGGTGAGAGCAAATTAAAGAACACAGGAAATACATAGATAAATACACCTAGATAAGACTCTGCTAGAAGCACTTACAAGGAACAGATTTAAGGGTTCTGGTGAGAAAGTAAGTGAGCTCTGGAAGCAAGGCACTGGGACACATCAGCCAGTCTGCAGCAGAGACACAGGAGTCTTCCAGGAGGTATTGGTACTTCCACTTCCATAAAGCCGGGGTAGGTAGGCAGAAGGGGGGACGGCACAGTGCAAAGGGGAGGGCTGGCGGAAAAAGCCTGTCATGCTTGTTTTTGTCTTCCTTCATTCTTCTTTCTATTGAATCAGTAAAATTTTCTTTATAGTTTTCTCCCCTCCCCCCCAGGAAGTAATGTGTTCTGTTTCAGTTCTTTTATTGGTTAACTTTACATTTTTAAGAGGCATAATTCACTTTACAAACACTGAAACTCATTAATCTCTGCATTGTCCTCTAACGACACAAAAGCTTAAAATGCCCAGCTCCCCTCCTCTGTCTGCCATATTTCGCACTGCTTTTATTTCCTTTTTTTCATGAACTTCCAAGTCTGGTCATTTATCATTATTTTTAGTCATTTCACATTTAGATGAACCAAAGTGTTTGCCAGTTTCTGTGATTCATGTGGTGTCTTAAATCCAATTCACTTATAAATTCAATATCCTGTATGCTGGTATAATCTGTAAGCTATTTAGAATGGGAAAAAAAACTCTGTCTTTGTTATATCTGAAAGTTAACCCTTGCTCTTGAATTACAGACTTGCTAAGTATATAATTCTAGGTTAGCTGTTCTATTTCTCCTTGGCACTTTGAATATATCATTACATTGTCTTCCAGAGTCTTTTGTTGCTTAGGAAAAAAATGTACTTTTGTCTAATTGCCATTACACTTTAGATAATCTTTTTCCTTTTGGTGATTTTTAAATTATTTCTTTTTGTACTACAGATTCACTGTGCTGTATCTGTAGATTAATTTATACTGATTGGGACTCACTGTGCTTCTGCAAATCATAGGAATTATATCGTTCTTCACGTCTGGAAATTTCTCCACTGTCGTTCCTTCAAATATCACCCCTCCCCATTTTTATTCTAAGTTTCTTGAACTCCTGTTAATACATAGTATTGTTTTCTTTCTCCCTCCCTATTATTTAAACCTTATTTTCCATATCTTTGCTTCTTACTGCTGCTTTCCGGGTGATTTTCTCATACCTTTCTTCTAACAGACTAATTCTCTGAGGTCTCTTCAACCTGTGTGTTGATTTATCTGTTTTCATGACTAGATATTTCATATGTAGAGTTTCTTTGCCTCTTTTGCAAATCGACTTGTTCTTTTTCTGTAGGATCCTGTTATTGTCTTATGATTTGTACCTTCCTTTATCTCTTTGAACAGTTTAAGGTGACATTCTTAATTTGTTAAAAAAACAAAATTCAAACAAGTAAATTTGAAAATCTAATTGGCTTTATTCAATCATTCAAGAATCAGGCAGCATTCTACCTAGCAAGCAGAGGGCACTCCAAGGAGGGGTACAAAATGAAAGGTTTTTCAGGAAGGAGGGTGGGATAAAGGAATTATTAGCAAAAGAAAAGAAAGGGTTATTTTGGGCCAGGTCATCTCTTTTTGGGGGGAAGGGAATGGCACACGTTTTATCATACAGAAGGGCCCACATGACAGGTTACCTCACTGGTGCTGACCAGACAATTCCAAACTGGTTGATTAAGATTACATTTCTGGGGAAAGTTGAAACTACAGTTAGGTTAGGTATTAAATCTAGATTTGGTATCATGGGTTTTAGCACAAGTGATGCCATTTTGGGCCCATGGTTTTTCTCTTTAACAATTCCCCCTTTTGATCAAAGCTTTCAGCCTGAAAGATGTGATCAAAATTTAAGGCATGAGTGCCACTCTCAGCTAAAGTTCTCACAGCTTTGTTGATCTTTGGTGAGGTATCCAGAGGTCATGATGTTTTTGCTTAATCCCTGGGATGTTCACAGGTTACAGTTTCAGGTTCACAGTCTTTAAGTCAATCATTCTCTCTGTTCTTTTTCTGATGTTCCAGTCTTAGGGAGATCATTTGCTTGGTAGTTAGCAGCTTCAAACATGCATTTAAAGCTTTTGAGAGCATATAATGCACCAGGGGGGTTGTTATGATTATAATAAACGGGATAATTCCCAATGTTTACAGTTATCAGGGAGGAAATTTTCCTCTCTCCTTTTTGGTTGTTCTGGCTGGTGTAAGAATTAAATTGACATGACACAGGTTAACAAGAGAAAATCAAACAAAAGTTTAATAACACGTGTACATGGGAGAGAGGAAGGAAAACTGAATAACTCACCAAAATGGCTGAAACCTGTACCTTAAATACCATCTTCAGCTAGAGACAGAAGAGGATGTTGGGGGTAGTAGTTTGGGACCTCAAAGGGGAGAGAGGCAATTGACATGAAAATGGAAAAGCAAATGTTTGGTAAAAAAAATATTTGCTGGGCCATGCAGAGACAATGGAACACATAGGAGTTTTAACAAACAGACTTTGCTAGGTTCCTCCCTGTCTACACACCTAGTTCATACTATAGGTATCTATGGGGATAGCTCCCTTCCTGGAACAGGTCCTCCGTCTGCATTTTTAGGCAGTTAGGGGGAAGGTCAAAGGATCTTCTTGAGTCTTTTGGGCCTTGTTTTCAGCTTAAAATAAGCTTAAAATAAATCCGCATGCTAAAGAGACATTTTGGGGTGGCAAATTTTGTTCCCCTACAGAGTGCACTCCAAGGCCACGGTCCCCAAGACCAACCCAATCAAAGAAAGACCCTGTTGAAAGGAGTCACCCTTTCAAGCCAAGTGGCTTGCTCAGTGATCTTATGTAGCTGAGTTTCAATTTCTCCAGGAGTGTTAATGCACGTACAGCAGGCGGTGTTGACCACAGCGCAGATACCTCCTTGCTTGGCTAAAATAGAAACAAGAGCTATCCTATTACCAAGAATAGCTTTGACCAGAGAGTCTAGTGATTTTTGCTGGGCAGCTAATGCTTTAGCAGCAGATTCTGCAATACTTTTAAGAGTTAAGAGTCAGGATCATATTCTCATTTGTATTGATTCCTCAACAGGGAAATATGGCCTTGCCAAAGGATGTGGTACCTGAACAGTGAATGCCTCCTGGTAGGTCCTTTCTAGAACAGGTAGAGGCACAGTTAGATAACCTAAGAGGCATTTTCTGGTTATGTGACAGCCATTTAGGCATTTATAGGCCCAAAGAAAATGATGACTACACAGACAATGGCTTATCAGGGCACATTTCCATGAAGGTGGCACTGTTAATGGATTCACAAGAATTTGTTGCATTTGCCCATTCAAGCTAGGTGTCAGTTGATTTTTATCCTAACCTGAAATAAAAAGTTTTTATAAATTCCAGAGATTATCCCCCTGAGCCTGAGAGTTATGGATGATGGCATTATCTTTCCAGGTCAATGCCAGAGTAAAGGAAAGAAAGAAAAGAAGTTTCATGTTTAACTAAAGTGTAAAGTCTTGATCTGTCATCTTGAGTGGAAGCCACTTCTCTTCCTAGTCAATTGTACTTGGAGGCCTCCAGGTTGGTGTAGGACCAAGTGTCAGGTGGAGTCCTCCTTACCTTGTGAGGTTTGCACCCAAGGCTCAGTACCTTCTAGTTTTGCAGCAGGATCAGTGGTCAGAACGGGACTTGAAGGCTGCCTTTGTTCTTAGTGATTCTAAATCAAAAGGGTGGGAGAAAATTGGAAACATTAATTTTGTGAGTTTTAGCCAGATATGTGAGGAAACTAGAAGAATTCAGGATCCAGTCCAGTTTACAGGTATATAACAAAACCTCAAAGACAATTAACAGGACTAGAAGCTAATGTCTACAGAGGTACGAACATAACTCTTCTCTCCACAATTACCCCGATCTTTTACCAGAGATAATCACAGTAAAACTGATTTTTTTATATTTAACTTGGCCTGATTATTTATATAAATGCAGCAAGACTGTCATTGACTGTATAAGTTCTTTTTAAGACTGATTTGCTGGAACCCCATAGGCACGGTACCTACCAGGTCAGTTTTTCCAAGTGTTTCCTCCAAGCTGTCTGGTCATATCTGAGTCTATGCACACCTCTCTCAAATAGGACATTCCAGCCAAAGCCTTGTTTCTAATTGTGTCCTATTAACAAGGAGCATGACAATAAGAATGAGTACTCACTAAGAGTTTCTGAATTCTGGAGGATCGGGTAGGGAGAAAAAGTAAATGTTTCATCTTTGTTCACAAAGGTATATCTTATCAAATTACTGATAGCTTAAGAGGACAGATTTCTTCAAATCTGGGAAAAACATTAAAGAACCAACAATATTTGAAAGACAAAGTCATAAAAATTATAATTATCCTTATCAGTTAATTCTTATCCGTTACATTCATCCTTATCAGTTGCATGTTATTCATTCTTGTTCTGCTTGAATCCAGTTCTCTTGATCTTGCCTGATGATGGACAGTGACAAGGATAGTGATAATTCCTACATTTGCAAGGTTTTTGCTAAAACTCAGATGATTTGCCCGGTGAAGTTGGTGCCTCGATCACTGGAGATTGTGGAAGAAACACCCCAAGTAGGAAATGCATTTTCTAACAATTTTTTGCTACTGTGAGGGCATCAGTCTTGCGTCAAGGGAAGGCTTCAACCCATTCAGAAAACATATGTACAATGGCAAGAACCTATTGATAACCCATCCTGGATGACAGTTGAATGAAGTCCAGCTGCAGGTGCTCAAAGGGTCCAGAGGGAGGAGGTCTGGGGACAAAAATAGTTTTTCCAGGCTTATGGACCTGACAGGTCAAATATTGCTGGTAAACTGTTTTCACAATTTTATAGACATCTCCCCACCAACATCTATTCATAATTTGAGTCATCCTAAATGCACTATGGCGGATGAAAGAAGGCAAAAACAAAAAAATGGCATTTTCCAGGAAGCTGGGATGAACCAAGTGGCTGTCTTGAGTTTCCCATAGTCCCAGCTAGTTATTGAATTGCAGCCATTGTTTGCCCACCTTAATTTCTCTGATTCAGTAGCAGACTGTTTCCATGTTACAAGGACATCAGGACAGCAAAAGTCTGGCAATGAGGGGCCACGTTTTTTTGCAGAAGCAGAATGAACTTCATCCACATATGCTGCAATCTTTATAGATTCTGTTGCTGCTATCTTTGCATGAAAGTCATCCAGGGCATTTCCCTGACACTCAGGTTCAGCCCTTTTAGTATGAGCCTCAATTTTGATGACAGCAATTTCAGAAAGTAAGAGAATAGCAATAAAAAGATCTTTTACCTTGTTTCACATTTTTGATTGGAATTCCAGAGGACGTTAGAAAAAAGTCTTTGTTTCCATAATATCCCCAAATCATGGACGACCCCAAAGGCATATTGGCTGTCAATATAAATATTAACAGTTTGTCTTCTGATAACAGGCATGTCCTGGGTAAGGGTATGCAGCTCTGCTTGTGGGGTTGATTTAACTTATGGGATGTTTCCCCTTTTGCGTAGGTCATATCGGGTAGTAATAGCGTAACCAGCTTGAAAATTCCCTTTTTTGTTTCTACAGTATGACCCATCAGCAAACAAGATTAAATCAGGATTAGTTCAAGGGGTGTCTCGTAAATCAGGATGCAGTATCACAAAATGGGACGTTATTGCCTCACAGTCATGGGGCTTGCCTTCACCAGGGAGAGGTTGTAACATAGCAGGATTAGGAACGTTGCAACATTTAAGATGCAGATTAGGAGGTAAAAGCAGAAGGATCTCATGGGAGGTTGGTCTGCTTTCAGAGAAAAGTTGAGTCAATTCAGAGTTAATACTTTGGACAGTGTGAAGAGTGTATAAATAAACATCATTTCCTAGGGATAGATCTGCTGAGCTTTCTACTAACTTTGCAGTTGCAGCAATAGCCTTAAGACAGCTGGGACAGGCATGAGCCACTGAACCAAGCAGAATGCTGCAATAAGCAACAGGCCTATGTTTATTGCCATGTTTTATCGCCATGGTCTTGTGAACATTCCCAGGGCTTGGGTATCTCTTTCATCCACAAATCCGGTTAAAGGTTTTGAATAGTTAGGTAGCCCTAAGGCAGGTGGTTCTTGCAGTACTTGTTTTAGTCTTATAAAAGCCTGCTCATATTTATCTTCCTAAGGAAAGAGTTCAGGTACTGAAACTTTAGTAAGTTCATAGAAGTTAAAAGAAAGCTAATAGGAAACTAATAGAGAAAAATTAGGAACTCATAGTCTGCAATAACTAGCCAGACATAGAAATCCATGAAGCTGGCACTTAGCTGTGGGTCTAGGAAATTCTTGGCTTGTTTCAATTCTTTTTGGAGATAGCTGGATTTCTTCAGCACTTAGATGATGACCTAAGTAATGAACAGTGTCTAGAGATAATTGTAATTTTCCTTAGAGACTTTGTGTCCTTTTACAACTAACAGTTGCAATAAATAAATGGAATCTTTTATGGACAACTTTTTGGTTACTGAGCACAGCAGAGAGTCATCTAGATATTGTAAAAGGGCCGATTTCTCAGGGACTGGAGGGTGCTTACATCTTAGTGGAACACTTGGGAGAAATAAGGGGCCTCAGTGAGTGACTGAGGCATGAGTGTCCAGGTATATTGTTGATCCTTCCAAGTAAAGGCAAATAGACATTGGCTGTTGGGATCTACAGGGATGCCAAAAAAAGGCAGGACAAAAGTTTACAGCAGTGAACCCTTTTGAGTCAGGTAGATGATTAGCCCCTGGGCTATTACGTCTTCTACTGTGGGTGTGAGGCCTTATGTAGCCTCAGGCTTTAATGGATATTGAGGTAATTGATGGAGAATTTAATCATGTGTATCTGAATCTTTATAGTTTTTTAGCTTTTTACTCTTCAAATATCAGTATTAGAAGTAACCCACAAATTTTGGGGTACCTCAACTAGATCAGGGGACTTTTGTTGAAATTCTTCTTCTATATCAAGGACAGACAGCAAGGAACATAAAAGAGCAGGTTCAGGTTGGTGAAGGGAATTCTAAGGTTAGAATTGGAGGTAAAACACATCAGTCTTTTAAATTTAGACAGGAGACCTTTGCCTAATAGACTGACTGGGGCTGTTTCACATAGTAAAAAAAGGAATTTTTTTTTAACATCTTTATTGGAGTATAATTGCTTTACAATGGTGTGTTAGTTTCTGCTTTATAACAAAGTGAATCAGCTGTACGTATACATATATCCCCACATCTCCTCCCTCTTGCGTCTCCCTCCCAGCCTCCCTATCCCACCCCTGTAGGTGGTCACAAAGCACCGAGCTGATCTCCCTGTGCTATGCTGGTGCTTCCCACTAGCTATCTGTTTTACGTTTGGTAGTGTATATATGTCCATGCCACTCTCTCGCTTTGTCACAGCTTACCCTTCCCCCTCCCCGTGTCCTCAAGTCCATTCTCTATGTCTGCATCTTTATTCTGCCCTGCTCCTAGGTTCTTCAGAACCTTTTTTTTTTAGATTCCATATATATGTGTTAGCATACGGTATTTGTTTTTCTCTTTCTGACTTACTTCACTCTGTATGACAGACTCTAGGTCCATCCACCTCACTACAAATAACTCAATTTCGTTTCTTTCTATGGTTGATTAATATTCCATTGTATATATACCCTGAGAAAACCATAATTCAAAAAGAGTCATGTACCACAATGTTCATTGCAACTCTATTTACGATAGCCAGGACATGGAAGCAACCTAAGTGTCCATCGACAGATGAATGTATAAAGAAGATGTGGTACATATATACAATATATACAAAGGAATGTGTTTTTAGTAAAAGGTCCCAGAGTCATTTGTATTGGTTGAGATAAAAATTCTCTCTGAATTTTATTAGATACCCCCAGTACAGAAACCTCCTTTTTTACTTTTAGGAATTTCTCGTTCTATTTTAAAGTAGAAAGCATAGCTCCAATATCAACTAACATCTGGCAAAATTTCTCATTAATTTTAATTTTGACTTCCCCTTGGCTGTTTAAGGAGATGACTGGTAATAGTTTCCCAGAGAACCCCTCGGAGCCCTGTCAACTGTGGGAGGGGCCCACATGGGGGCCCTCCCCTGGAGATAGATATGAGGGCATTTGAGAGGAATTTGCATAGGAACTTTGAGGACGATCTCTTTTTCCAGCGTCCCAGTTGATTACAATTGACACATCGATCTTTAGACCAGTGTTTTGATGATGGCCCCCTGGGGAATGCAGTGCAGAAGGCCTACGTGTTATTTTGGGTCTCTGGCCCCGGTAGCTGTTGTAGCTATAGAGCTATTAGCCTGGTGGATTTTTGTTCACCATCTTGCTCCAGGGTCCTTTGAAAACACTCATCCATAATCATGAGATTGGTCAGGCCCATGGCCTCCCATCCTATTTTCTGCCTTTTTATTGATCTACTAATCTCAGGAGACAATCCATTTACAAGGAGGGCATCTAGAGCAGCCTGGGTAACCTTACTTATTTTTTGGAACCCAGGATGCCAAAAGAAGAGGGCTTCCAAGGGGCCTTTAAAGTTGGCCAGTTTCATCTCTCTTTTGTTTGCATGTTTGAATAATAGACCATCAGTGCAGGCAGGGAAGACTCTAAGAACAGCTTGTAGAAGTTACTTGGTATTTTTCAAGCCCTTTCCAGTTGAGTATCTTGAATATCATCCTTGGGGTCTTACCATCTTGCTTCCTGAATCCATTTTGGGGGCCTTCCCCAGGTCCTACAAGTATGTGCACAAGCTGATAAAGATCTGGCAATCTGGAGACATAGCCCTGCTTGATAATAACTCTAAATTCTTCAAAAAACTTTTGGGGTTCCTCCCTAGGTTTAGGAAATTCTTTAACTATGCTCTTAGTTCAGTCTTTGACCAAGGTATGCAAGATACCTAAGGAGGTTTGTCTGTGACCTTGGGGAGTTTTTTTATTTTAAATGCCAACTCTCTAATAGTCTCTTTGGAGTGGAAAGGCAGTTCAGACAGAGAATTAGTAAAATGTGAGTACTCCAGTACTCCGGTGAAAAGGAATGGGGAGGGGGCAGTAAGAGTCACATCAGTCCTATCGTCTTTTGTTTTTGGCACCTCTTGTGCCTTTAATTTTTCATTAGCCTTTTGTAATGAGTCTTTTAATGAAGCTGTTTTGGAATCTTGAAGGCTTCTATAAGCCTCTGCATACCAATTAAAGTAGGCATCTATTCTATCTGTCAAGTTTGGGATTCCTTGCTCTCAACTGCACTTCTTTTTTTTTTTTTAACTTTCAAACATTTTGATAGTGACTTGAGAGTCAAGGTTCTTTTCCTCTGAAAATTATATTCTTGATCTGGATTAGGGAGAGCACAGGCGTGGGCCAGCACCACCCTGGGCTAAGTGAAATGATCACTGAGACACTAACACCAACTTCAGTGTCATGTCAGAATGCACAGGGTAGCCCAAGGAGACCTCGCATTTGGAAAAATCCAGACAAGGCCCACTGCAGTTCCTGTGGTACCAGTCGCCAGGTCCTAGACATCACTTGAATACCCCATGGGGAATCCTGAGAAGGAAGACGTCTGAATATAGTGATTCCCTATAATTGCTTTTACCTATTGCTGGCCATGACTCCATTCTGTCAAAAATGGGTGACACTTCTGGATTTTGGTAACAAATAGTTAAAACTTATGAGAACAAATGTAAAATAAAAATACACAATAGAAACTGACATCCCCTAAAGCAGGGTTTCATGGAACTATTGACATTTTAGGCTGGATAATTCTTTGTCATAAGGGACAAATGTGTCATAGGATGTTTAGCGACATCCTTGACGTCTATCCAATAGACACCAGTAGCACCCCATAGCTATAACAACCAAAAATGTCTCCAGACATTGCTAAAAGTCCTCTGGGAGCAAAATCACTCCTAGTTGAGAACAACTGCCCTAAAGAATGACATGTCAATGGCAGTAAATTAGGATAGGCTTTTTAGTACAGAAAATTCTTATCTCACATAATTATCTACAATGGTCATGATTTCATGCAGCTCTTCTTTCTTTACCAGATAGCTTTTAGACACATGATGATTTTAAGTTGGGAACCAAATGGAGCTGGTTTGTTTAGTGTGGCTTCACGTCCTTGGGTCACGTGCAAAAATATATCCTATCAGCTCTCCAGGTGTAGCTGAAGCCAGGAAGGTTGAGCTATTTATCTTTGTTTTTAACCTCTTTATTGGAGTATAATTGCTTTACAGTGGTGTGTTAGTTTCTGCTTTATAACAAAGTGAATCAGCTATACATATACCTAAATCACCATATCCCCTCCCTCTTGTGTCTCCCTCCCACCCTCCCTATCCCACCCCTCTAGGTGGTCACAAAACACTGAGCTGATCGCCCTGTGCTATGCGGCTGCTTCCCACTAGCTATCTGTTTTACATTTGGTAGTATATATAAGTCCATGCCACTCTCTCACTTCGTCCCAGTTTACCCTTCCCCCTTCCCGTGTCCTCTACGTCTGCATCTTTATTTCTATCCTGCCCCTAGGTTCTTCAGAACCTTCTTTTTTTTTAGATTCCATATATATGTGTTAGCATACGGTATTTGTTTTTCTGACTTCCTTCACTCTGTATGACAGTTTCTAGGTCCATCCACCTCACTACAAACAGCTCCATTTTGTTTCTTTTTATGGCTGAGTAATATTCCATTGCAGATATGTGTCACATCTTCTTTATCCATTCATCTGTCGATGGACATCAAGTGTACTTCTTTTTTTTTTTTTTTTTTTTTCTCCCTGTTGTGGCCTCTCCCATTGCGGAGCACAGGCTCCAGACGCGCAGGCTCAGTGGCCATGGCCCACGGGCCCAGCTGCTCCGCGGCATGTGGGATCCTCCCAGACCAGGGCATGAACTCATGTCCCCTGCATCGGCAGGCGGACTCTCAACCACTGGGCCACCAGGGAAGCCCAAGTGTACTTCTTAAATGAACAATCTTGTCTAACTGAAATGTTTCCCAAAATGACCATTGTAATTCTAGGTTTTTAGTAAAATCTTGCCCTCTTGTTAGATATCTGCAACTTCCAGGACTATAATTGTTAAACATAAAATAAACAGATGTGTTGGAAGGTGCCACTCTCAACTCTTTGAATATAAAGTATCCCATTTCTTTAGCAAGGCCTTTATTTACTATCTCCCTGAAGCCTCCTGCTGGACCTAGTACAGTCCAAATCAGACCCAGTTCCGACCCAGTCCAGTTCTTAAATCAGACTCAGTTCAGTTCTCAAGTTGGACTCAGTCCAGCTCTGCCAGTAACCACCACCAAATCCCATGTAACTTTGGACTGGGGAAGGGGTTGAACCCAGCATACCTTAAAGTATGGGGACTGCAGACTGATTCCGAACAAATGGAGACCTGCAGCTGCCACCAACAGTTCCCAATTATGTGGAATTGGGAAGGATTCCTAACAAATGGGGAACTACAGCAGCTCCCAACGTGGAATCTAGGGACAGAATCAAGGCCTGAGGTTTTCCACTCAAAAGCTCAGGAATTGTGGTCTGAAAAGGCAATTAGATCCAATACTTGAATGCAAAAATAGTGGTGATCAACTGAGAGAAACTTACCAACAGCCCTTGGAAATGGTAAAAAAGATAGTGACCTCAAGCAGTGTTCCAAGGGCACCATACCTGCATTTTTTTTTTTTTTCCCCCCGGTATGCGGGCCTCTCACTGTTGTGGCCTCTCCTGTTGCGGAGCACAGGCTCCAGATGCGCAGGCTCAGCAGCCATGGCTCACGGGCCTAGCCGCTCCGCAGCATGTGGGATCTTCCCGGACCCAGGCACAGACCCGCGTCCCCTGCATCGGCAGGTGGACTCTCAACCATGCGCCACCAGGGAAGCCCGCCTGCATTTCTTAGTGTCCCCAAATGCCATCAGAAGTTTGATTCAGTCCTGATCCTGATCCTGATCCACCAAGCTGTTAAAAAATAAAATTTAATTGGATTGTGTAGTGCTGTAATAGTTACTATTGGAAAAATCTGCATTTAAGTGGGCCAGAGCTGCTCAAACCTATGTTCTTCAAAGGTCGGCTGAATTTTTTTTTTAATGTTTCTCATTGTGGGCTTTTAAAAATTTTATTTATTTTTATTTATTTATTTTTGGCTGTGTTGGGTCTCCATTGCTGTGTGCAGGCTTTCTCTAGTTGCGGCCAGCAGGGGCTACTCTTTGTGGCAGTGTGAGGGCTTCTCATTGTGGCGGCTTCTCTTGTTGCGGAGCATGGGCTTCAGTAGTTGTGGCACGCAGGCCTTGGTAGTTGTGGCTCACGGGCCCTAGAGTGCAGGCTCAGTAGCTGTGGCACACGGGCTTAGTTGTTCTGTGGAATGTGGGATCTTCCCGGGCCAGGGCTCGAACCCGTGTCCCCTGCATTGGCAGGCAGATTCTCAACCACTGCGCCACCAGGGAAGTCCCGGCCAGCTGAATTTGAAGCAGGTAGGGCAGCATCAGGAGTGGGAGGCAGGGGCCCTTTATGTCAACTCAGCTGGCCCTGTTGCATGAGGCCTCAAACTGTGTTATGAAGCTGGCATAACATTGACATCAAAACTGCCAAGGCTTCCTGATAATCTTGCCCACAATGCTGTCGTGATGAATGGTTTCAGGATGGCGTTGGGCACACTGAAGATGGATGCTTCCCCGTCACTGCTGCTGACTCAGAGCAGATGACCCCTCCCAGGCAGATGTCCTAAGTCAGTGACCGTGGGTATGTGACGTTCTCCAGACACAAGAGGCATCACTCTGCTTCCTGAGTGGCTCCTTCTGGATTCCAGTTCTCTGTCTCTTTCAGGCTGATGTGTTTTTCTTTCTCAGGGATATGTCAGGCCTCCTGTCTGCTCTGTGAAGCCCTGTAATATTTGTGAGGGAATCTCTCCCCCTCTCTCCTGTGTCATACAGATTGGAATTAGCAAGAAGAAGCCCCCACCCCATTTTTTTTCTCTGTGAGAGAGGTTTCAGTTGGAGGGTGAGTTTGCAGCCAGGATACAACTGGGAAAAATTTGAGGAAGATGTGGAGAAGTGAAGCCCAGAGTATAAATGTCTTTCTACAAGTCTGCTGAGAAGGGAAGAGGATAAACTGGTTATTAGGGTGAGAGGAATGTGGGAGAGGAGTGAACGTGTTTGAATGCAGATGGGAAGGAGCCAGAGTAAAGTAAGGCTGGATTTCCAGGCGAGTGGAGGACTAATAACAGCACAAAGTCGTAGAGGAGGACCAGTACCGGTGTTCTGCCGTGGGGTGATCTGACTTTCACAGCCCCACGGCGTCTCCATTTAAGGTGATGTGGTGGATGCATCGGGTGTTGGCTGGGGGGGGGGGGGGCGC
>NW_006771596.1:62340-99122 GCF_000442215.2 Lipotes vexillifer
TGTTGGCTGGGGGGGGGGGGGGAACTGCCCTAAAAGAGCTGCCGCAGCTCTAACTATGGGCTCTTCTCCTAAAGGGGTGGGCAGAGTTGAGGGAGATTTGAAATCGCTGTCCTTGATTTTTGACTTTATGGAACCAACAGTCCCTGGCCTGGCTGGAGTCAGCCTCCTATGGGGTCTGATTTGGGGCTTTCCTCAACCACAGGACCCCTGCAGCCTGTTAGTCTGCCTGGGTCAGGAGACCCAGTTCTGGAGGCTGGAAAGGCTAAGATCAAGATGCCGGCTGATTTGATTCCTGGGGAGAGCTCCCTTCCTGGTTTGTAGACAGCTGCCTTCTTGCTCTATCTCACATGGCAGAGAGAGAAAGGGCTCCGATTTCTTCCTCTTCTTCCTACAAGAGCACTAATCCCATCACAGAGGCTCCACCCTCATGACATCATCTAAACCCAATAGCCTCCCAAAGACCACAACTTCAAATACCAACGCATTAGAGATTGGGACTTCAACGTATGAATTTGGGAGGAAATACATTCAGACCATAGCAGAGTGAGTATAGGAAACCTACAAGGCCCTGGGATGGCTCTTGTAGAATATTACAGAGACTTGGACCATCTAAAAGACAGAATTTGTGCATGCTTGGGGAAGGCTCAGAGGGGACTCAAGAAGTATTAAATAGAAGTGTGTGTGTGTGTGTGTGTGTGTGTGTGTGTGTGTGTGTGTGTTGGGAAGGCAGGTAGGCTAAAAATCAGGATGGAAAAATCTAACCTTTACACTTTTATATGAATACAACTTGCTTTTGGCTTATTCAAGTAGTTTCCACTTTTTTAAACTTTTTATTGAAGAAGAGTTGATTTACAATGTTGTGTTTCTGATGTACAACAAAATGATTCAGTTATGTATATATTCTTTTTCAGATTCTTTTCCATTATAGGTTATTACGAGGTATTGGTTATCATTCCCTGCGCTAAACAGTAGGATATTGTTTATCTATTTTGTATATAGTACTGTGTATCTGCTACTCCCAAGCTCCTGATTTATCCCTCCCCCTCTTTCCCCTTTAGTAAGTTTGTTTTCTATGTCTGTGAGTCTGTTTTTGTTTTGTAAATAAGTTCATTTGTATCATATTTTAGATTTCACATATAAGTGATATCATATGATATTTGTCTTTATCTGACTTACTTCACTTAGTATGATAATCTCTAGGTCCATCCATGTTGCTTCAAATGACATTATTTCATTCTTTTTAGTGGCTGAGTAATATTCCATTGTATATATGTACCACATCTTCTTTATCCATTCATCTCTTTTTTTTTTTTTAATTATGGACATTTATTTTATTTTACTTTTTTATGTTGGGGGTAGGAGTTTATTAATTTTACTTATTTATTTTTGCTGTGTTGGGTCTTCGTTTCTGTGCGAGGGCTTTCTCTAGTTGCGGCGAGCGGGGGCCACTCTTCATCGCGGTGCACGGGCCTCTCACTGTCGTGGCCTCTCTTGTTGAGGAGCACAGGCTCCAGACGCGCAGGCTCAGTAATTGTGGCTCACGGGCCCAGTTGCTCCGTGGCATATGGGGTCCTCCCGGACCAGGACTCGAACCTGTGTCCCCTGCATTAGCAGGCAGATTCTCAACCACTGCGCCACCAGGGAAGCCCTATCCATTCATCTCTTGATAGACATTTAGGTTGCTTCCATGTCTTGGCTATTGTAAACAGCACTTCAATGAACATTGGGGTGCATGTATCCTTTCAAACCATGTTTTTCTCCAGATATATGCCCAGGAGAGGGATTGCTGGATCATATGGCAGCTCTAGTTTTAGTTTTCTAAGGAACCTCCATACTGTTCTCCATAGTGGCTGCACCAACTTACATTCCCACCAACAGTGCAAGAGGATTCCCTTTTCTCCACACCCTCTCCAGCATTTATTGTTTGTAGACTTTTTGATGATGACCATTCTGATTGGTGTGGCGTGGTACCTCATTGTAGTTTTAATTTGTGTTTCTCTAATAATTAGCAATGTTGAGTATCTTTTCATGTGCTTGTTGGCCATCTGGATGTATCCTTTGGAGAAATGTCTATTTACATCTTCTGCCTATTTCTTTTATTGGGTTGTTTGTTTTTTTTTCATATTGAGCTATATGAGTTATTAAGCAGTCCCCACTTTTAAGTCCCTTCTGAAATGTCCCACCTTTCTCTTCTGCAAATCAGTGAACTAATCCTTTCAGTAAATGTTTATTTGTGATGCTTTGTGCCAGGAGGGACCACAGATGCGGGGGTAGCTGAGATTGTCTCTCCTCAGGGAACTCACAGTCTCATGGAGCAGTTGTCCTCAAATTGGTAAACATGATTCGAAGTGGGGGTTAAAGAAGACTTTCCAAGGAATACTCAAAGCATGAATATTTTACAGAATTCTGTTCTCATACCCTCAACTTCTCTCTAATCTTTTCTAAAATTAATCTGCTTGGATAAACCTGCGTTCACAATGTCTCTTCACAAAAAGGAGGCATTCCCCACACCTACCTCAGATCTCTTACCCTGGTGTATTACCCATAGACTGTAAACGTCAAGGGCATCAGAGAGAAAACCTCTTTTAAAATAATAAATCAAGACATCGTAAACCCTCAGAGCATCCCCCCGCTGTTGCTGTCTTCTAAGTTTCTGTTAAGAATGAAGTGTGGTGTTGGAAAGGGGATGCTTGGCCCTGCATGTTTGCGAGGTTCTGAATCCATCAGATATATGGTCTGTGGACTAAGGGTAGGTTTCATTTTAATGACTTTTTCTTTTCCATTCTTTGCCTGTAGTGAAAGAAGTTCTTAAGGGAGATTTACTGGGGGTCAAAGCAAAAAGAGCTTCTGTACAAAATAATGAAACTAAAAAACAGGCCCACCCATATTTAAATGTAATCACTTCTTCACGTCTGTCCTCAGTACTCACCCTGAGCCAGTCATCCATTCCAGATGTTTCCTGGAACAACCAGCATTTTCAAGGCTATTAAATAAAATTCCTGAGTGTAACTTTTACCTGGCTTCTCTCATACTAGCAAAATGTTATTAATTAAGGCAGTCAAAACCTAGTTTTTCAAGTCATATCATACTCTTTCTTTACAATTATTTGTCATGTTATGAAATGTTTAATATTTTCTTCCTGTTACCATTACTACAAAATTTTAATATATGCTAGCTGCTAGACTGATTATTTTTAGCACTGCATTCTTCTCACTTTTTAAAATAGATGTAAAATTTTTAATAACTATGTCTAATGAAATTATTGCAGTTATTTTGGATTTTTATAATAAATGAGACTCATTTAATTGTCCTTCAGAACCAAACCATATAACCACAATTACAGAAAGAATGCCAAGGCTATCATCATGCTCTACTCTTCTCAATAAGTGGTAATTTCAGCTGCAGATTACATTGCACTAGAACAAATTAAGAAATGAGAATAATTTAGTATCTTGTTTGTATAACTTACTTTAAAAAGGATAAATATATTAGATCTATATCATTTTAATCTTCCTGGAAGTTTTTAGTAATCTAACTTACAAATTGCATCTTTCATCTTATTTCTAGTCATGTTTATAATATTCTTTGAAATGTACATTAGCACATTGATTTCAAATTTGAAAATGAGGTCAGACATTTTTTGGACCAGAAAAATCTAATCTGGGTAATTGGTTTGAGAAAGAGAACTGGCTTTACCACTTATGTTATATGGTAGATATTTTCCATAAATAGAATGATTGAATGTCTAGCTCAAAGATTATGAAAAAGTATATTTAAAGCATAGACTGATATAAAATAATTTTTTTCATTTTATTTATTTAAAAAAAATTTTAAACATCTTTATTGGAGTATAATTGCTTTACAATGGTGTGTTAGTTTCTGCTTTATAACAAAGTGAATCAGCTATGCGTATACATATATCACCATATCTCCTCCCTCTTGCGTCTCCCTCCCACCCTCCCTGTCCCACCCCTCTAGGTGGTCACAAAGCACCGAGCTGATTTCCTTGTGCTATGCGGCTGCTTCCCTCTAGCTATCTGTTTTACATTTGGTAGTGTATATATGTCCATGCCACTCTCTCGCTTTGTCACAGCTTACCCTTCCCCCTCCCCGTGTCCCCAAGTCCATTCTCTATGTCTGTGTCTTTATTCCTGTCCTGCCCTTAGGTTCTTCAGAAACATTTTCTTTTTTATTTAGACTCCATGTATATGTGTTAGCATTACGGTATTTATTTTTCTCTTTCTGTCTTACTTCACTCTGTATGACAGTTTCTAGGTCCATCCACCTCACTACAAATAACTCAATTTTGTTTCTTTTTATGGCTGAGTAATATTCTGGTGTCTATATGTGCCACATCTTCTTTATCCATTCATCTGTCGATGGACACTTAGGTTGCTTCCATGTCCTGGCTATTGTAAATAGAGCTGCAATGAACACTGTGGTACATGACTCTTTTTGAATTATGGTTTTCTCAGGGTATACGCCCAGTAGTGGGATTGCTGGGTCATATGGTAGTTCTATTCCTAGTATTTTAAGGAACCTCCTGTGGATACCCTCATCCATCTGTATTTTCATATTCTGGAGGCGAATATTCAGTTTACTTTCCTAGAGGTGGGATTGCCGCATGGAAGAGCAGTGGGCCCTGGAGAGCACTCACTCAGAGACTCACAAGAAAAATTGCTACTTTTTCAGGAATTTTGGGAGCCTGCTGTTAAACCATTGATAACGTGAAATCAATATGGTATGGACTTTACACCCCAGAAACCAGCTAACACCACCTGCCACCCCAGAAAGCCAGTTTACAAGCACACCACTGGGGTAAAAGTGCCAAACTCCCCTCCATTCATGTATTATTTTTCTTTAAACATATTTCTGGATTCATTTTCTGTATCTTGGTTTAGAATTTTTGCATAGTTTACCTTAAGAATGCATAGACTCTAATTTTTGAAGGGGGGGTATGACATATACATTGCTTTTTTTTTTTTTTTTTTTCTTGCGGTACGCGGGCCTCTCACTGTTGTGGCCTCTTCCATTGTGGAGCACAGGCTCCGGACGCGCAGGCTCAGAGGCCATAGCTCACAGGCCCAGCCGCTCCGCGGCATGTGGGATCCTCCTGGATGGGGGCACGAATCCGTGTCCCCTGCATCGGCAGGCGGACTCTCAACCACTGTGCCGCCAGGGAAGCCCTACATTGCTTTTTAAATAAATTAGGAAACTATCTTGTACCTTCTGAAATAGAGAAATTATATAATTATTAATTCCTTGAATTTATGAAATAATTTTTCCGGAAGCAAAAAACACCTGAAAATTGTTTTGAGTTTCTTCCATATTTACAAGTCTCAGTATTATTTATTTCAGAAGGAAAGTCTTTAGAAGAAAAGTCAAATTTTCAGAAAAATTAACCATTTCATCAGGAATTTGGAATTTATTTTATTAGAACTTTAGGTACCTTTCTTTTATAATTTCAAACCACTTTTCCTACCAATAGTAGTAACTATAATCTCCTTTCATATTACTAATTTTGCATATTTGTTTTTTCCCTCTAATTTTTCTTTTCTTAATTTGTGTGTGTGCATGCTTGTGTGTGTAATTCACATATGTATATACATACACACTTGTATTTATTTCTCTAGCATTTCTAGTTTTTCATATATATTTCTAATTTTTCTAGTTCCTTTTTAGTTTTTCAAATATATTCTTTTTTGTATACATATATATACACATAAAATTAAAGAGAATAAAGCAGACAAACAAGATGAGTGATATGAAAGGAAGTTATAACTACCACTGATAGGGAAAACAGCTTTTAAAGAATAGAAGAAAGCTATCTAAAGGTCTTGGGTAATTTATTTATTTATCATAAATAAATAACATATTCAGGAAATGATACATTCAAGTAAATTTCCTGAATAATGTATATGCAAAACACTAGACAAACTGGAGTTGGGCTGTTTAATTTTCCTGCCCACATTTTCCTTTTCATTATTCTTTTGTTATCATTGTTAGTGCATCAGTCAGGGTCCCATCAGGAAATGATGGCAAACACAAAGCAGGCAGTTTGAGGAGACTTTAGTAAAGGGACTGGAGGAAACCACTCCATGGCCGAGTGAGCACAGGAACCAATGTGGAAGGAACACAGAGACGAGTGGAGAGGGTCCCCTGAGGGGGCTGGGACCTCGAGCCAGCTCACAGCTGGCAGTGAGGGGCCTCAGTGACACCTCTAGCCTCACACTTCTCCCTCCCTCCAGGCTCTTGCAGTGCTTACAGTTGGCTAAACCGACTGGACCACAGAAGGCGAGGGAGACCATTAGCGCCTCCGCTGGGTCAGGCAGAGGAGGTGGGACAAGAGAAGCAGACAGAAGATATCCCTCACATTTGTGGTCCTCCTCAATTCATCCTTCCTGCTCTCTTTGGGTTGACTCTTGATTTTTTCCCCTAATTTTAAGAAGTGTGAGGATTGAATGCTCAGTTCAGTTACTTACCTTTTCTTTTTGTTTTATCACAAAAGCAATTAAACTATACAATATTTAATTACCAAGCCTGTGTAGGAACTGACCAATCAGAATTGAAGGATTGGTAATCCCAGGGGAGAGGCTCAGAGTGGTGCTATTTGCCAACCCACTGAAAAGTGTTCCCATGTTTTAACAGTAAGATGGCCAAACCAGTGAGTGCTGGCTGGATGCCAGTCCTATTTAATGCTACTCATCCTCCTCTTGAGAACAGTTCTGTTTGTGTTCCTTTTCATTGTCATTCATTTCTAAAGTCTGTAACTGCAGTTTAGAATTCCTTCACCAAGAAGCTATTTGGGTTCTTAGTTTTAAATTGGTTGAGGTGTCGTTAAAATTCAAACTTGGATTATTAATATCTAGCCTAGTTGCTTTGTGGTCAGAAAATGTCATCCATGCTCCTGCTGCATTTTGTAGTTTATCCAGTATTTGTGAACGACCCTTGTATAACTGATTTTTGTAAATGGCCCACAGATATTAGAAAACAAAGTCTGTTCTTTGGTTGTCAGGATATTGAAAGCTTTCCTCCATAGCTGGTTCTGGTCTTTGCTGTCTCAGAGGACATGTAGGGACAGTGTGGGAGATCCGGGCAGAGGAGGGGTTTAGGCAGAAACCACTGTAGTTTCTTCAAAATGCCTGACGCCCATGAAGGAGAAATGTTTTTCCAGTGTTTCATGGGAGTAGACTCGGGCCCTCTGAGTCAGAGAGAAGGCAGACTTGGAAGTCACATGGGTGGGTCTGACTGTCATTTTGTGTGATCTTGGTTTTATGAGATGAAATTTGAATCTGGTGAGATGAAGCAGGTTTTTAAGACCTTAAAGGTCTCAGCTATGGCAGCAAGCAGTCCATCCAGCTTAGTCATCAGCACCGTTGCCTTTTTCTATGTTTCCTGGGTCACAATAAGCTGAAGACATTGCCTGGTCCTGCTTTCCAGATGCTTTGTCAGCCCAGAGGCAAAGGTCTCGGCATACATCCTGCTTGCCTTTAACAGAGTGACAAACGCTGTGCATTTGTCACGTACTTAAAGCATCCCTGGACTAAAAACATCCTTGGACTAGCTATCAAGGGAATGCTGTTCAAAATCTGGTCACAGTGGAATTAGAGTCCTTTGTGACACCTTCTGAACACTCCTACTCTGATCACACTTTCCTGTTTGTGTCCCAACCCTAGACCATGCACAGGTTTTAATGACAGCAGCTTATTACCAATTATACTATCAAATTGGCCCCTGATCTAATAAAAAGAAATCTTTAAATTGACTAGAAAAATTTGAGACTCACTTACTTTTATCTTCTCTCTGTATTTTGCTTCATAGACAATTTATGCCTGAGTTCTGATCCAGAACCCAGTACTATAAATTATAATTGAGTCTCAGATTTGTAAAATATATTCTTGGCTCCAGCTAAATGAAGTCCCTCCCTGGGAATGCAGATAAGAAATAAGAAACATGTTTCTTCCTACTTTAGAATGTGTGTGTTCTGTTAAATAGGATCAGTGTTGGATTATGGTTGAATGTCTATATCAAATTAATGAGATCTGTTGCAGCTTCTTTCCATTTGTAGGTGAATCTCAGTGTACTAGAGAGGAAGATATGTATTATTCCCTCTAGAATCATTGCTTGCAAAGAAGAGGAACCTATTTAAATGATGAAAAACAAAGTAGAGAAGGAACAGTGTTGTAAAATCACATGACAGATTCCCTTGCAAAATCATAACGGGCATAGGTTCCTCTCCAGTTTTCTTTCTGGACTGTATTCCTTTGCTTGTCCCTGTACATGTCCTTGTACATGTCCCTTGAGATTTGGATGACCTCACAGAACACCCACCACTCACATATCTTAGAATCATCAGGAAAGGAACTCTTGCTGGTTACTGACCAGCCAGTTAATTAGTTGGTGCCACATCCATCTCTGGGAGTCAGTGCTGGCCCAGGAGTGGTGTCATCCAGGGCAAACCTGGCCGCCAGCAGCTGCTCCTCATGGGCATGGAGGGGGGCTTGTGCGGTGTATAGGCGGGAGAGGCAGAGTACCACCAAGCCCTAGGGGGAGATTTATCTTGCCCTCTGGAGAAGACCTGTGTAAATGGCCCAACAGATTCTGTGTCAAAAATGGCCCCCAAAGATTCCGTGTTGTGAAGCTTTCAGAACAGAATTTTGCAGGCAAAAACTGATAGGTCATCTTGTATTTTTAACTTAAAAAAAAAATCAATATCATGATGTTGGACCATTCAACCTAAGGTATATTTAGATCACGGATTGAATTTTTGTTTCTGAGCAGCAACATGATCTGAGAGAATGGTGAGAGGAGTCAGGAGGTCCTGGTTCTTCTTTCTCATGCAGCGGCACTGGGTCACCTTGAGAACCCTGCTCTTAACTTCTCTAGAGCTCGGGCTATTTTTTCCAAACAAGAGGAACAGAGGTATCATGGATTTGAAAATGACAGTGACTCAGGATAGCACGTCTTGGTGGATGGACTTATCCTAGGAGCACCTGGGACCTGATGTGTTTTGGTGGAGAAGGAAAAGAGGCAGGGAAAGGGGTGTGGCCGGGCTCAGGGGAAAGCCTGGCTACAGTGTGCCTGTGACACTGCACACATCTCAGTGTCCCCATAGGCATTTTACTGATGGGCTGTTGCAGCCTAAGTCATCGTCTGGATTGACAGTACTTGATGAGCAAAGTTCAAGGTGAAGAAAATGTCATGTTCATTAGTTGGGAGCAAATCCCCAGCAGGGTTGGGAGGTATATTGGGGAAGGTTCTTTTGGCTGGAGGACATTGGCACAGCCTCAGTCAGTCAGTCAGCCCTCCGGGGCAGTGCTACTCAGGAAACCGAGACAGACTCCGGCAGTGAGTTCTGACACCAACTACCTGGAGCTGGGTCACACTTCACAAGTTACGGCCTCCATCCACCACTACCACAAGCTTGAGACCCCAAGGTCACTTACACTTCTGACCAACCAGCTACAAATTCAGGAGTTCTCACTACCTCTTCCGGTTCAGTAATTCACAAGAATGACTCAGAACACAGGAAAGTGCTATCCTTAAAATTACAGTTTTATTACAGCAAAACGGTACAAATCAGAACCAGCCCAAAGAAGAGACGTATAGAACAAGGTCTGAGAAGATGACAAGCACAAAGCTTCTAGTGTCCCTTCCACGTGGAGTCACAATGAGTTACCCTACCAGCACGTCACTGTGTGACAGTATGCAGAGTATAGCCAACCAAGGAGGATCACCTGAGCTTTGCTGTTCAGAGTTTTTATTGGGATTTCATTATTTGGCAGGATTGATTGAATCGCGGGTCCTGTGGTTGAACTTAATCTTCAGCTACCCCCACCTCCCCAGATGTCAGGTTGATATCACGTGACTCAAAGCCCCAACCCTCTAATCACATGGTTGGTCTTTCTGGTGTGACCAGCTCCCATCCTGAGTCATCAGGTTAGTGTAAATTATCTGGACGGCCACCATCAGTAACCTCGTTAGCATAAACTATCAGGGCCTACCACGAATAGCAAAGACAGTGCTGTCACTTGAGAAGTTTCAAGGAGTTAGAGTCGTCCTCCCACAAGCTGGAGACAAGGGCCAGCCACATTGTTTATTACACAGGAACCCCTAGTCATTTTTGGCTGAGCAGGCAAATGAGGGAGTGTGTTGAGGTGCAGGTGACAAGGTTTGGTCCCAGACAACAAGATATTAGCTTTAGGGCAGCAAACAACCCCTTCCTCCCCCCCAGGCCTTACCCTAGGATGAAGGGGAGGGGGAAACCAGCTTCTTACGCACTTCCCATTGTGGTGCCCCTTGTCTCTAAACATGGGCAGAGCTGGGCCAGAAACTCACAGGCTTCACTGTGCATAATCAGATGTGGCTGGTCTCACAGAAGGAAGTCATGAGAAATGCACATTCATGTCAGATCCTACACCCCTAGAGGGATATTTGGGTGCACCATTTGGTGGCCACCTATGCAAGATGCTGTGGGCTTGCTGAATGCATTAAAGAATCTTTCTTCAAGGGCCTGGAAGCACTTTGAGCACGGTTTATAGGTCCCTTATCAAATAGAGGGGTTAGTGGTTAATTACGTTGACTAAAAAAATATGCACAACCTAAAAGTCGAGAGTTATGTTTTATTCGGCGGGAATTTTTAGGGCTTCAAGCCCAGGAAGCAGCATCTCAAGTAACCCTGAGAGAACTGATCCAAGGAGGTAAGTGGAGAGCTAGGATATATAGGAGTTTTGCAACAAAGGGCAGGTAGTCGGAACATCAAAAGATTACTGTTAAATAAAGAAAGCCAGAAGTTGCAAGTTAAGGAATTTAGTGCTTTTCTGTGTATGGGAAGATGCAAGAGTCTGAACTTACTGAAATCATTCCTTTGATATGCACCTCAGCTCTCTGGGGCCAGTACCGTGTGTTTTCACATCCTGAGTCTCCTTAGGGTTCACCATAGGGAGTGGCTGCAGTCTGACGGCTGCTAGATTTCAGGTATTCTTTCCTTTCTGAGTTTCCTCAGGGCTCACTGGCTCACGTTGGAGGGCTGCAATCGCTGGTGACTGTGACATCCTTTGTTTACTGAAACGGCAGGCAGTATTTCGTTTATCAAATACCTGGGCTTAAAGGCTAAGGGAGTTTGGACAGACAGTTGCCAGGGGTCCCATTTCACGTGCCCTAAAGAATGTAATGGTACCTGGTACCACACTAGAGGATGAAGGAGAGTCTGTGGTTTCTGATGCTGAGTTTCCAGGTCATTTTATATTTTGCTGTCTTGGGACAAGGATGACATATATACCAATCAATCAGAGAAGATACTCTAATTGAAGCCTGTTTGCCCTTCCTAACTCTGGTCAGAACCATGACTTTTTTCTCCCCTTAACCTCTGTATCTCTTGAAGCCTCTAACGCCAAGCCTCACGCATAGTTAAGTGCTCCGTAAATATTTGCTAAATAAAATGTCTGGAGAACTAGATTTTAATAGTCGAGTTGACTGCACTTTATCATCATACATGATGATGCCAAATGACTTTTGTAGAGACGATTATACAGTATAGATCCTTGCTGCTTGAAATGTCCTTGGACCAGATCCTGTCTTCACCTGGGAGATTATAGCAATGCTGAGTCTCAGGCCCCCACCAAACCTACTTACTCAGAGTCTGCATTTTTACAGTTCTGTGGGAAGTTCATATGCGTTTGAGTTTAAGAATCCCATTCTAGAACAGTGTTTCTCAACCTTAGTGGCAATTAGAATCCCAGAACAATTAAGTCAGACTTTCTGTGGGTGAAAGCCAGGCTTCCGTATTTTTCACAGTTCCCCAGGAAAACCACTGGGGTAGAGCACTGCAGGTTAGGGGGAAGCAGTCTTGATCAGTTTGGACAATCTGGTGTTTTGATCTGAAATCAGATGCCACCGTGATGAACTGAGTCACCTTTCTTTCCAATAAAGTCTGGTTCCATCTCTGCATCTCACACATCTTGCAAAATTATAGAACATTGATGTCCAGAAGGTGCTTTGTGTATGAGGGATTGCACTGGGGGCATGTTTAAGATGAGCTATTTTCAAAATGTGGACTTTGAAGAGGATGGTTGAAGTGATTTGAGGAACAGCACAAGAAATCTGCAGTGCCTCTGTCTAGGGTCAGATCTTTTCATAATGCTTTCTTCTGCTGCCACTCCTGAATTAGAATCTGGAGAAGTTGTTTCTCTTCTATAAACAGCCAAGTTCAGAGGGGGGCAGCTTGCACAGATGCTTCAGTTTACCAAATTAATCTGGAAACCTGATCCATTTGAGGTTTGTGACCTTCAGTTTATCTTCCTGTAGCCACGGAGTGATCTTCCCGGCCACCTTGACCTCTGTGTCTCCTTTGCAGGTTCTTCCTCCTTCCCCTGCACTCTTGGGGGTGCCTCAGGGCTCCATCCTTGGCCTCCTCTCTTCTCTCCACTCACCACCCTGATGATCCCACCCAGTCTTAGGACTTTCAGTTTCACCTATGTACTGATGACTTGCAAATTTTTATTCCCATCGCACGCCTCTCCCCTGAATGCCAGAGTTGTTTTTCTTTCTCCACCTGGATGTCTAATAAGCATTTTAAAACATAAAACGTCCAAAACGGAGCTCCTGTTTTCCCCTCAGACCCTGCTCCATCCCCTTCCCCATCTCAGTTCCTGGCAGATCCATCCTTATAATTTTCTCGGGTCAAAAAATGGAGTCATCCGTCTCTTGATCTCACGCTCCACGTGCAATCCAGCAGCAGACCCTTTGCTTCTGTCTTCAAGGCATGTGTAGAATCCAGCAACAACTTCTCACCACCGTCCTAATCCACACCACCAACATTTCTCACTGGAATTATTGCAGGGGCTCCTAGTTTTTCTCCTTCCTTTTCTTCTTGGTCACCTTCAGGCTGATCATAGCACAACGGTCTGAGGGAGCCCATTACAACTTCTCTGCTCAGATCCCTTCGATGGCTTCCTATCTCTTAGGAGCAAAGGCAGAGTCCTTACTGACTCATGAGATGCTACCCGAGTGCCTCCCTACCTCCCCTCTCCATCTGCGTCTCCAGCCTTCTTCCTCAGTCTCTGCTCCAGCTTGCCTCCAGCACAGCGGGCTGGCATGCTCCCTCCTCTGGGTTTTTACTCTCGCCATGACTTTTGCCTGGAAAGCTCTGCCCCTAGACAGTCATATGGCTCTCTCCCTCCTTCCTTCCCATCCATCATCCTCCACTGCCCCTTCTAGGATTCAGCCCTATCACAGCACACCCCCCGTGCCCACAGTCCCTATCTCATGTCTGTGCTCTCTTTTCCTCCATAGCTCGCGTCAATTCCTACAACACTACATAAGTCAATCACTTGTGTTCATTATCCATTTTCTAGTTCTAGAATGTAAGCGCCATGATGGTGGAAAAAGGAGTTTCCACTGTTTGATTCACTGTTGTGTTCCTAGAATCTAGGAAAGGCACATAAAACAAATTAATGGAAGTAATATTTGCTGTTCAAAGAAAACTAAACCCCATTTAATGTAAAGCATCATGTGTGGATCACCCAGTATTTACCAGGCCCTACTCCATTAGCCATGATCTATGAGCTAGAGACAGCACCATGTGAGAAGGGACACAGGTAAGAAGTGTTTGTGGAGTCACTGGACAGCAGGATGGAGTGTGGTATGCAGGCAGGAGTGGCTGGGATAATCCTGGAAAAAGAAGGGTGAGGCCAGCCGGTGGAGGGTGTTTATAGTGCTGGCAAGTTTGGATTTGATCCTTAGGCAACGGGGGACCATTAAGTGTTTTAAGCAAAGAAATAACATGATTAAGTTGATGGTAGGTAAATACCTCCAGTGGAATGGTGGGAGGATGAGGGAGAATGAAGGCCAGCTGCTGAGATGCTGCAGGTTTCTTTAGGGCCTGGCAGTGGAGTGAGGAGGACCCAGGGACTTGCGGAGATATTAAAGGGTGATGGGCCTGTTTTTAATAGCCAGAGTCATGACTGGGGAACAAGTCATAAGCACTAGTAATACGAGAAATAGAAATTAAACCCACGGTGATATGCTATTTCACATCCGTCCAGTTAAAAACAAAGAAGGCTGACTGTAGGAAGTTTGGCAAGATTGTAGGAACATGGGAGCTACCCAGATGATGGGAGAATAAACTGGTTCTGCCCCTTTGGTGAGCACCAGGGCCCCATCTGGCAAGGTGTGGGATGAGAAGTCTTCCTGTTCCAACGAACCCATAACCGTGTATGTTCTCGGGAACCTCTCATACATGTGCATGATGGGTTGTGGGTAAGAAAGTGAGATTGCTTGTAATAGCAAAAGAAAAAAAAAATTGGAGACAACCTAAGTTCCAGTCAGGAGGAGACTAGATAAATACATTTTGGAATACACATCAATGAGATATTATAGAATGATTAAACCGGAAATCGACAGCTATGTATTAATAGGTAAATATTCCAAATATAAAGTTGTTATTTCTAAAACGTGAAGAACTTCTTTTCATACTAATGCGAAATCATTCATGCTACCAAAAAGGTTAGTTAAAAAGCATGAGTAATAATAGAAAATTCTGTCAATTTTCTATGAGATCAATATAGAATATGCATAGGATACAGTGATTACCAACAGAATATGCCTCTGGTTTGCATTATTAGATTATTTTTAATTGCAGACGTGAAAAGTCAAAATGCTGCTAAATATCATATTTTCTTTTGTAAACCAGATAATAAAGATAACATGTTTTATGTGAATTTAGGGAACATTGGGGTTAAAATGGAAAGGGTTTTGAATAAAAATTAAAAAGCTATAAGTGCTGTCCCTGGTTCTGTTTTTCTTCTTAATGCAACTTTGCTCAGATTTATAAACTCCCTAGTATTTCTACTGTTTGTTGTTTGTTGTAAAATGAAGACAGGAAAACTTCCCTGACTCCGATGGTATGACGGTGAGACAGTGTCCAGGAAAGGGGCTTGTAAAGTACAAGTGCCTCTATGCTTGTTGCCATTAATTCACTGCCCAAATGCTGTTGTTTTTAATCTTACTGAAGTAGTAGGTTTCAAAATAACATTGTCCCTCAATCGAAGGGTCAGTAAAACAGTCTGAATTTTTTATGCATGGACCAAAACAATTAATGTCTGTGTTACTCTGGGTCCTCTGAGCAGCAGGTGCCGAGCTGGGGAGGAGCCTGGGGGGTGGCGCGATGTGGGGGTCTGGAAGGCAGAGGGAGCCTCGTGAGCCACAGTGTGATGCTGAGAGTCACCTTTCAGAGGAGCCTTTCCTCTCCCAAGAATGGGCCCACCCTGGCATCCCCTGCCATAGCCAGTCCTTGGTGGGAGTTGCCTGTGGAGGCGTGGCCTTGGGACTGTGTGAAGGTCATGGGTTCCACCTCCAGCTGTCAGAAATCTGAGAGCTATGTTTTCACGGCTGCTGTCATGAAAACTACCTATCATCGTGTTTTGTGTTTGATGACCATAACTGCCCTTCCTCATAGCAAAATGACATTAAAAATATATTCATCTAGATGTTATAAGATGGAACTTAATGTCTATTTCAAACTAATGGCCAGTGGTTCTGCTTTATGTTAAATACATTCCTGTCACTGTCAGAAACAATGTAAAATTATTGACCACCATTTTTAGTGATTATTTAACATTGATCTTGGAGTTTTGGCTAATGAAGTAAGATATAGAGCCAAAGCTCCAGATGCTACTACAAAATTAAGAGCAAAATGATAATTATTTTTAGAGATATGATTGTATGCCTGTGAAATGTAAGAGAAATAGCTAGTTAATTGAATTATTAAGACAGTTTACAAAGTTAATACTCAGAATATAAAATTAAAAAGTCATTTAAAAGCCTCTTATTCATAGTGATAATGAAAACATAAAATATCCATGCATACTCATGAAGAGCAGAAAGTAAAACTCTAAAACTGTACTGAGAAACATAAAAGACTTAGTTAATCTACAGACACCCCATGTTCTTTCATGAGAAAACTGAGTATTTTAAAGTTGTTGATCTGTTTCATGTTAATTCATATTATAACACTGGTCACAGTGTTATAGTTAAAATATACTCCATTTTCCTGTTAATTAAAATATTTTATTGATTTAAATTAATAAAATTATTTAAAATATTCTGAAAGAATAAACAGGCCCGGAGAGGTGGATTTTAAGAGGGCGAAAGAGGAGGAATGAAGTGAGATGAACATTTCCGTATTTAAAGCTTCAATAATGAATAAAAACGTGGTCCCAACTCCAGGAAAAACAGTAGCTCCATGAAACTGCATAACTGAGAGTCAGTTCTAACACATGGAAAATGTGATACATGATAAGGAGCATCAGGTGTCAGCAAGGAAGAGGGATGTTATTCCCATGCTCCCAAATGAATTACAAAGAGCTGAGGTTTTCACAATAGTGCCATCGTATACTAGGTGGATGCAGGAGGGACAGAGGGGAGGGCTTTCTAAGATTAAAGGCGTTAGAAGGAATCAGAAAGAAGAGTTTTAGCTACATAAAATTGGAAATCTTCCATTAATATCCAAATACACAAAATTCAAAGGTAAATAATACACCGGGAAAATATTTGCAACACATATGTTGGACAAAAGCTGACTATTTTAGGGTGCACAGAGCTTACATTCTTAAGTAAAAAACAACACCCCAGTTCATCAGATGAGCACTTAAAGAGCAAGAGCAGACAGTTAACAAAAGGGCAATAGAAGGCTGAAAGTATAATCAGGAGATAGAACCATGAGAACACCCAGTGTTGGTAAGTGTGTGTGGAGACAGCACTCTATGGACTGTTACTTGGGATATCAATTGGTGAGGCCTTTGCATAAGGCCACTTGCCAGTACGTAGCCATGGACTTTAATCCAGCCATACTCATTCAGGCCATAATTTTTCCTGCACAAATGACGCAAAATGCAGAAAATATTTTTTTGTGCATGCAAAGATGTTTGTCCCATCATTATTAAATAGCAGAAATATAAAAACCACCTAAGTGTCCAAAATAGGGAACAAGGAACTAAATTATAGTATGTTTCTCAAAGACATCCATTAAGACTTATTTATGAAAAAATCTTAACAACATTGGAAATGCTTATATTTTATTGAAAATTGGAATATAAAATGATATAGACGATATGTCTTAAGACAAAAGGAAAGGGAAAAAATAACTGCAAAGAATATACTAAATTGGTTAACAGTGATAGATTCGGGATTATGGGGGTCTTTTTTCCTTCGGTTTTCTGCTTTTTATAGCATTTGGATTTTCCACTATGAAAATAACTTATAATTTTAAAAAAAGGAAGAACTAACGATGCTGTGTTGAAACCAGGTGTACAATGGCTATAATTTAAGCTCAGGAGGAATTTAATTTTTACTCACTTTTTGGCAAATAAGCTGCATTCCCATCATTGATTGTTCTCACCTTCCTTAAAATGAAGTCTTTGCAACCAGCTGACACCAGGCAAGAGCTCAGTTTTTACAAATGTGCTTTACAATGTAGTGGCATCAGTGAGACTCATTATAAAATCCACTGCCATGGAAAATATTCCTCAAAGGACAAAATTCAAAACTTCTGTTAAGAAAGAGGATAGGACCATCAAAACAATAACTGATTCAGGCAAAAATAATTAATGGACGCTATAGGAAGTGGGTGAAAGTTTAAGGAGTAATAGTGTATTTATATAGTCTCAAAGTATCTCTCCACAAGATACTTACAATTACAAAAGATAAAGTAGTAACTTCACAGTGGAGACACCTGGCAGACGCCACCTTGACTAAGTAATCAAAGTTAACATCACCAGAACTGGGACTAGTGACAGCATCTGCATCGTATATGGTGCACGGAGAGTGAGCATGGCTTCCGTGGTAGTCCCGCCCAAAGTGCATAACCTGAATTCGAGTCACAAGGAAACATCAGACAAACTCAAGGTGAGCCACATTCTACAAAATCACTGGCCTGCACCCTGGAAAACTCTCAGTGTCATGAAAGACAAAGAAAGACAATTGAATGTAACACGTGATCTTGGATCTTTGATTTTCCTTTGCCATGAGGGACATTACTGAAAAAAATGGAAACATCTGAATAAGGTCTGTAGATCAGATAATAGAACTATGTCAATGTCAACTTGCTAATTTTTATAATTGTATTATAGTTATGTAAGGGAATTTCTTGTTTTTAGGAAATATACACCAAAGTATTTAGGAGTAAAGGGGCATCCTGTCTCTACAGATTCCTTTTTCTGAATGGTTCAGGAAAAAAATAGATATGCACACATATGTGTATATATAAATATGCATAATCATATAAATTATAATTTGTGCATATATACACATATATGCAGAGAGAGAAAGGAAAAGCAAATATTAATGTTTGGAGAATCTGTGTGAAATATTTTAGATCATTCATTGTAATAGTCTCGTGACTTTTCTGCAAGTATTTTAAAAATGTCAAAATTAAAGCAGAAAGTGGCCAGTTGATTGCCTGCTCAGCCAAGCATTAGTACATCTTTAGGACCCTGGCTGGAGTATAAAGGCCCCTTATCTCTTAAACTTGACACACCTTTTTCTCACTGAGCTCTCTCTGTCTTGTTAGACAATAGGTGCCATGTGTCTGGTGCTGTTAAGGCCTTTCTTTCAATTTTCCCACCCATATCTGTTGACAGGGCTAGGGAATAGTTACAGTTATAATCCTCATGTACAAGTAAGAAAACTACCATTTAGAAAAGGTTAAGTAACTTGCTCAAGAACCTAGAGCCAGAATTGGCAGAATGAGACTGAACTTGGGTTCCTCCACCTCCCTCTGCTCTTCTGTCTGTTCCACATCTGGAAATCATCTGTCTCTCTCATCAAAACCCTTTCAGTGTAACTCTTTTTACCAATCTAAAAGCATCTGCATGGTCCCTGCACACAACGTGGATTCCCAGGATTGATATGTACCAGGGCGTGTTATCTCACTCTGCTCAGTGTCCCACCACTAAAATCACGTTGAAGTCTTGCCCTAAAACCCCTTAAACTATTGGATTTTGGATAGGGAAAATGAAGCAGTGAGCTATTTCGTTAAGTCTGTAGATTTGAGATCCTTTGAGCTCTTTGGCTTGATATGAGCAATCTCTAACACACTCTAGCTCTGTTTTGTCCGAAGCCTCTCCTGGCCATGGTAGATGGTGAGAAGAGACCAGACACTAACCTCTCCTGGCAGGTCTCTTCTTACTCCCTCCCTGTTCCAGCTGCTGTGATGTGAGACTGCTCTTCATTCTGAAGTGTAAATGCCTCCAGGAGGACCCAGTTTAAGTCTGTTAAACTCCAATATTATAATTGTGCTAGTGTCCTGATTCGGACTTGCTGTTTGCCAGCTAAGAGATTGAAAAGGACTCAAGACAGCAGATTCAAGGAGGAGAAGTAGCCCTTGGATGGTGCTAGAGGCTTTACTTCCCCTGGTTTTCTATGCTTTGGCATAAAAACTTAATAAAATACAAGAATTTAACTATGAGCCCTTAGCAACAACACAGCATTGCAGCTGCAGAGTTGCGGCCAGCCTTCCTGTCTTATGAGCAGAGAATGCTCTCTCTCCTTGTGGGAAACATTGAGGAGCAGATAGACTGTGGGTCCTGACATGACAACTACTGGAAGAAATGTGATCTGGGAGTTGACAGTAACTGGGGGAAAATGACCATAAAGAGTTTGGAGTTTCAGTGAAAGAGAGAAACTGGCAAAAAAGAAAAAAGAAAAAGTAGAGGACTTGGTTGATTGGGGTGGTTTGAATGGGACACAGGAGAGAAGAAAGATGCCCTCTTAGATCGTTGCCACCTTGCAAGTCTCTATTTATACCGAAATCTCTCCCCAACTCATGAAATATAAGACCTTTCTTTCAAAGAAGGTCAGCTTAGGGAAATGCCAAGTGCTGGTTGGCATAGAATAATTGGGATGAGCTACCTCCCACTGAGTAGTAGGGTTCAATTCAGAAGAGGGGTAGAGATGGAAGCTGGGTGTGCACCGCATTAGCCTGTTTTGCTGGTTATGTTGAGAAGCACACATCCACACCACTTTCTTCTGCTGCTTGGGCTGTGAAGTAAACACGCACAAGATCTCAAGGGCTTCCTCCAAAAGTGTTCATTTCTCACTCATATCACATTTAGGCTGTGGGTCAGCTGCAGCGCACCTTGCCTTTGTGGGTTGGGTTCAGATGTGCTGCGTATGTCTTCTTTCTTCTGAAGTGTAGGCTGAAGGCACAGCCCAGTCTAGAGGTAGAACATGCTGCTGTTGCAGGAGAAGCAGTAAGAGCAAGAGGCTGGTGTAAACTCATGATGCCTCTGAAAAGGCCTCTCATGATGCTCAGAAGTGAATATCACATTTGGTTGGCCAAAGCATATTACATATTACATGGCCAAGTCCAAAACCTATGAGGTGGGTGTATATACTCTCCCCACAGGCATCACGGGCAAGTCCCATGGCAGGAGGGATGTTTGATGCTCCTGAAGAGGAGAATGAAATGATTGATGGCTGGATTATGATGATAATGTGCTGTATAATAGTGAATGGTACTACTGTCACAGCCAGCTCTCCTTTTATTAAGTTATACCTCTATTTGTATTTATTTATTGTGACTGAAAACATGAGGTTTCCAGATCAGAAAACAGACTGTTTACCATAGCAATCTTATCCTCATTTCCCCATGCTCAGTTCCCCATGGGGTGAAGTGATAGGAGCCAGATGTTCCCTGTACATACAGGGATTTGTGCCACAGGAGAGAAACCCGGGAATTATGACTCTCAGAGATTATACAGGAGCTGCAGGCACATCTGGCCCTCTTACCCTCTGGAGAGAAAAAGGGAGGACCTTTGTTCTGGAATATAAGGAAATCTTCTCTGGGAAGACAAGGCAAAAGACTCTGGGATGTAAACAGATGTCTCCAGAGGAGATACGACTGTATCTTTCCAGAGGTCTCTGTCCTTGGGGTGACCACCTGTAATCCTTTAACCCACGTGCCAGTGTTCTCTGCTCAGAAACTTGAAAATATTCATAGAGCATTTTTCCTGGCACTCGAGCTTTTTAACCTTCTGACTTTTGTTGCTTAGTTTTAGTAGACCCCATGGGTTGTGGAAATTGGTCCCCATCAGTTCACAGTTCTCAGTGGGTAAATATTCCCTTTGACTGAAATACTGAGGCCAGGTCCAAAATCTAACACTCCTTCTCCCTGCCCAGCTGGTTGGCATTACGGTGTTGGATATTACATTTGGAAACGCTTTTTATGTCTTTGTACATCATCAATGTGGACACAGTACAGTTGGATATTATCATTGCCTCAGAAGCCCTCAACACCTTATTATCGAATGATTTATTTACATTTAGCCCCCAGAAGTTTTGAGATGCTATTGTGGAAAAGACAAGGTTTGGCCACACGCAGTCACATATATCTGGGTCAGAGTATGCCTGTGGATTTGTATCTTTAATGGATTATGTATTCAAAGGAAAGCTGCTATTGTTTGCTTTTCAATGTCTGAGAAACTCTTTTATGTGTCTGCGGAGTCTTAAAATATTATCCAGTGGAAAAAAACAAGACTGAAAAAAATGGGGTGACATCCAGTTACCAAGCTGACTGATGGGTCGTGATAGATTTTACTGGATGCCTCTCTCTCCTCGCAGAACAAGTTCCATAAAAATAATTCTATGAAAAGCTTCCAAAAATGATGCAAAACGATACTGTTCTGGAACCCAGGAATAGTGATCGGTATATCTGACTCCAAGACTGATTTCCAGGATACAAAGTGGGACTGGGACCCTGAAGACCAGGGCCAGACCTCTGCCTGCCTGCGCACTCCGCCTACCCTCGGTAGCTCCAGGCCTGTACCAACCAACCTCCTAGGCTCCATTTGCTCCACTCTTCCTGTTCTCCTTTGCGGCCTTCCACTCCCCCAAATGGGCAAAGCTGGAAGTGGATATACAGATACAATAGGCATAATAAGAGCTGTGATGCCCCCAGTAAGAAAAGGCAGATTCAGAGATAGATGTGGAAACAGATTATAGTTTCTGGCAAGAAGAGGAGAAGCTGCTTCAGATTATCCACAAATCAGCTTCATTGCAGGAGTCCGATGAGCAGGTAAGGAACAGCTAGCATCCCTCCTCAGCCTGCAAGAGCAGGTTGTGCTAGACAAACACAAGGTTAGTTAGAGGAGTTACAAATTCAGTGCAGTGCAGCCTCACCAGTAACAGCTCTCTCCAGGATCAGCAATCCTGATCAAATTCTCATGGCCCCCTCTGCCCCCACCGTGATCGTGCTACCTTTACATCTTGCCTGGATTCTTGCAAGGTCTCCCAACTTCTTCCCTTGCCCTCTCTTCAGTGTGTTCTTAAACCAGCAGCCAGAGATGCCCTGTTCATTGCCAGCCAGGTTGTGTCACTCCCTACTTGGAGCTCTCCGATGACTCCCCACCTTGCTTTGTGTGGACACCAAAGCCCTTCCACTGAACTAGGAAACTTACCACCAGCCAGCCCCTCATCACATCTTCAACTTTATTTCCTACTATTCTCCCCTCTCTTTGCTTGGCCACATGGGCCTCCTTGCTGTTTCTCAGAAGACCCAGGCACTCTCTACCTCAGGACCTTTGCACTTGCTGTTCCCTTTGCCTGGAATGTCCTTTCCCTGGACATCTCATTGGTCACTTCCTTTTCTTCCTTCCAGTCTTCACTCAAAAATCTCTCCATTTTTGAAAAACCCAGTCTAAAGTCACCTCCTACCCACATCTGAACACTTCGTTTCTCATTTCTTTCTTCTTAAAATTTCCTACCACCTAACGTGTATCTTACTTATTGATTATGACTTTTGTTGTTCTCTCCCTCAAACATGAGCTCCATAGCCAGGGCTTGTAGTCTGTGATTCACTAACATTGCCTCATTTCCAGGGCCAATCACCTGCCAGACCCATGGTCCAGGCCCAAGTCTTGACCGCACTTGTCTCTCCAAGGCCTGGCCACAGGACACCTGCCTCAGAAGACCTGGACAGGGAGAGTGCTCACCTGGAACTGGGCAGAGCTTTTCCCAAGGGCGTGCAGAGCTCTGCCCCTTAAAATGCTGCAGGAAGAGGCAAATCCCATCCCCAAGGGCTCCTCCCTGGAGGGGGACCCCACAGAAACCCACTGCCCCTACTCCAGCCCTGGCTGCAGGAGAAGGAGATTTGGGCCCTCCCTAGAGAGGGGCATAGGTGGGATTCTTCCCTCCCTGGCTTTTGGTGGACCCCAAACCATGCTCCTGGATGGGATAACTTAATGCATAAAACCTTCTTATATTCATTTGTTAGTTTAATCCAACTAACAATATCCATGTGATGTTTATGTTCTAGAAAGTGGCACTTGAGTGTAAGTATGAAGTTCCACTGAATCTTGGGCAGGGAGTGTGGCCAGCACTCCCTGGGCCCCCTGTTTTGTAAACCTATGGCTGTAACCATGATGCTCTCGTAGGTGTCTCCCATGTCCCGTTGGGGCCATAGCAACCCAGCTCTCCAGATTCTAGACAGATAAAAATGCAAGCATAGCTAGGAGATTTTTGAGAAGAACTTACTTCAAAAATTAATGAAGGAGGTACTCGTGCTACCCAATGAGATATATTATTATAAATATTAACACAGAAGTTTATATGTTTTAGTCTGTGTAAACTGATGCACACCTGAAAACTTTGTGTCAGTACATGAATAGAAAAAAAAACATAGAAGAGATTGATAATCCTGAAATACATGTGAGTTTATAACAAACTTAGTATCTTCTAGCATATTAAATGATTGCTTAACTAATAGCACTTGCAAAACTATTTGGGGGGCAGAAGCCTAAAATGAAAGAGATAGTAAATAGAATAAGCCACACACAAAGATAACTTTCAGAAAGATTAGGCTATAAAGAGGAAACTTAAAAAGCGAAAAAGGGTGTCTGTTTACCTGAAGGGAGGCTGGGGCTTCAGAGGTGACAGGAAGAGAGAAGGGACATTCTCCTCAGTGTCTTCACGGTATTTATGACCAAAATAAAATTTAAATCGCTGAACAGAAACTGCGTGGACCCCCCCCTTGGCTCTTCAACTCAGTGACCTGAGGCATGTTGTGTATTCGGTTTATCTGTTCAGTGTTTCTTAACAGATACACTAGGATGTTGGTTCCTTGAGAGCAGGGACCAGGTCTGTCTGACCTCTGAAGCCCGGTGCCTGGGTCTGAGTCCTGGCTCTGCTCCGTACTCTTTGTGTGACGTTGAGCACATGACATAACCTCTCCTTGCCTCAGTTTCCTCATCTGTAAAATGTAGACAATACTAACACTGCCCTGTGGGGTCATTGTGAGGACTGAGTGAATTAGTATACATAAAGCACTTCAAATGATGCCTGGCACATGGAAAGTTATATAAATGCTGGATGGTAGCTTTCATCACTGTATTTTCTGGTGCTGAAGTGATGCCAGTTACATGGTGAATGGTCAGTAAGCGTTGAATGACTCTGAGCCTGCTTTGCTATAAGGCACCTCTCTGACTGCCTCAGGCTACAAGCGAATCCCACCCCTCAAAGGCAACTGGTGACAGATTTTGAAAGTAGAGGCAGAAAAGCAGTTCACCAGCCTTTTTGTTTTTCTTCTGCCACTTGGAGCATGAAAAAGCACTGAACAGGACAAAGTCTGTTTGCACACCCGTGATGGGCAAGTGAAATGAGTTGCTGAATCCAGTGGAAGCGAGCCCCTAGTTGCTGAGGGCAGAGTTAAGCCCATATGTTTTGCATAATTCTGTCCCATCATACTGCTTACAATACAAGGGAAATGTTTTGATAGTCTGTCACTGATCTCTGTTTTTAATGAAAACATCCTGGGATCAGCTCTTATTCTTAGAAGACGGCTTTGTTGTGGAGTCAGTCAAGTATGGAGTTCTATTCTGAGCGTTTCCTCATCACAGATGTCCTTCGATGCAACGTGAAGGTTGGGGATGAGCGAACAGCCCTGGCCGAGCAGCAGGAACTCACAGCACTGGGAGGGAGGGAGTAGTGGGGAGAGGACCCAGCCCATGGCCATGAACGCTGACTCTAGCAGAAGGGCTGGCTGCGGGCTGCCCCGACCCTGTACTCACCACCTTGGCTGTAGGACTCAGCTTTCTTTACTCCTCTGCCTGGCACTGCCCCTCTGCCGCTCAGAGTTGGGGTCTGAGGAGCAAGGTTCGGGGAGGGGGGAGGCCGCACCCACGCATTTATGTTGCCTGGTCATGGAGTTGGAACTGCCTCTCTGAGGACACACTGGCTATCTTTGGAAACAGTCTTCCTTAGAACCAGCGTGAGTCCATCAGCTTGAGAAGAAAATGTCAGATGGGAAGTTTTGCTAGTAATAATGCATTATGATTAGTAGAGATTTAGTCAGGGGTATGCTGCAGAACTAGAGAAATATATGAATAAATGTAAAATTAAAATATGTTAAAATGAGTGTTAAGAAAATGAATAAATAGCTCACTGGCTATGACACCAAGTCCATGCTCTTCAAGTAAAGCCTGACCTGTTTGTCAAAGCCTTTCTCTTCAATTTGAGAGAGATGATCTATAAGAAAAGAAGGGCCTAAGAAATTGCAAGACATTGTAAGTCAGTAATGACAGAAAATGATGCTCTTCAATACTGGCTCATGAAGAGACCTCCTCCCAGGAAAACAAATTCGATGATAATAAAACCCTTAAGGTTATGTGATAGTAAATCCTATGTCTCCTGAGCATTTAACTGGGATCCAGACAAGGGACCGAAAGAGATGAGCTTGGGATGAAACAAAACCAGTCAGATGGTAAAAACAGTAGCGCTGATGGGCCCATAGTCACAAAGTTGAACACAGGACCAAACAGCCGTTTGTTTCAGCATCCTATCCTCATTGTTGTCAGCTGATGAGTCTTTGTTGTGATGCCAACAGGAGCAGGCGATCTAGTGAAACTACTGAATACTTGTTCCTGAGATCTCCCAACAAGAATCATTTTCTTAAATTAGCAAATGTAATTTTTCTGGTCTCTAAGAAGAAAGAAGTTTTTCATAGTCTCATTCAAAACATGTACAGGGGAATGTAATTTGTCCTTCCCAGGGAGTCTGGTGTGGTATACTTGGAGTTTCCCCCAGGGGCAGGAACACATATGCAGGTTATACATTCCTCCATTGATCTGCTCATTCACTCAGTCAACAAATATTTATCAGATGGTGGCCACTGGGCTAGGGTGTTTGCAGGTGATAAAAAGGAGGGTATTAGATTTTCTTGAGGGCTTGAGGCTTCTGATGGAAACTGGAGGTCTTTAAATGTCTCTGCCACTTGGCATCCCTCATTGGAACTCAGCAGATCCTAGGTGTCAATCATCCATACTGAGGACGAGTTAAAATGATTGATAGTCATGATGGTGGGGTGATTGAACTAGCTGACCAGGTTTCTGAAGATATGAGATACATCCATTTAAAGGTAGTGTAAATTCTTTTTCAGTGTCACAAACCTCGTTTGAGGGCCAGCAGCTCTGGGGCTCCTTTCCTGTGATGCCCACCTACAGGCCAGAAGGACCCGCAAAGACCTGGCCACCCAGAAGCTGGCACCTTGGTTAGACTTTCCTCAGAGGGCTCCTTAGCAATGAGGAACCCAGTGCCAACCAGAATCTCTGGCTTTCTTCAGGGATGAGGTTATAAGTGACTTTTCTTCATATTATCTGTATGGCTTGGCTTTTTAAACAGCAAATGTACACTGTTTCTATAATTACAAAAAAATTTTTAAAACTATGTCATCTTGTATGTTGCCCACTTTTATCCATTCCACCTGTGAACGATCTTGATCTCTTCCTCAATAATCCTCCACTCATCAGATGCTGACAGAACGGAACAGGAGGGAAGCACAACTAAAACAAGTTTGTTTTAGCACATGATAAATCACCGTGTGGTCTGAGGGCCAGTGTCATGCCTTCTGGATTGGGTTTTTAATCTTAGCCCATTTGGATTGGGGCAGGATCAATATTGGCCCTGGAGTAGTATCTTAACTGGTTTATTTGATTTTTAATGATGGCCACTTGTACCCAGGTGACATAGTAGCGGAGGCACAGTGTCCCCTCCTTTCCATATTTCACAGCTTTTGCCACCTTTCAGCCTTGACCGATAGAATGGCACTGTCGGAGGTTTTTTAACAGGGTGCTAGTGTGGATGCCAGGGGCTTGGGGAGCTGGCGCAGGGACCCACGAAGGAGCAGCTCTGGCCTTGCGATGCAGTCCCTGCTCTCCTGGGGCTTCTACTGTAGGCACTGCTGCCAGGGTCTTCATATGCGTCCTTCCCACTTGACTTTCCTGCCGCTCTGTGCGCTGGGCTCCAATAGTGTTCCCCAAGGGTCACAGCACTAGAAGAAGTGGCTAGAGCTGCATTAAATCACTGGGAAGAGCCCCTGCGGATTTGTAAAGCTCAGGCGGGTTGAAAGCAGAGGATAGAGACATAGCTGGTTGCTTTCACGTAGACAGGTCACTTGGTGCCCATTTCATTCCTTAATTTCCTTGAGCTCCAGCTTATTCCTGAGGGGAGAGGGTTCTCTCTGGGTCCTCTTTGGTAGGGTGGCATGGAATTTGGGGATCTAGAGATGGGTCCTTTTTAATCTCGTTCACTCTGTTTATAAAGTCTCCACGTCTGCTCTCTTCCTCCTTTGCCAGAGTCAAGCTTTGCGGTTAAACAGTTAGTAAACTGTAAGAAAACAATTTACGGTAAACTGTAACGGGAAATACACCAGTATCTCCAGGGCTAAGTGCGAAATAGGTAACGTCTAATTTGAATGGTCTTTTTTTCCTTTTCTGCTTACTCTCTTAATGTGTGTGTGTGTGTGTGTGTGTGTGTGTGTGTGTGTGTGTGTGTGTGTGTATGGGGTGTGTGTGTGTGTGATTAATTGGATCAACATTTGGCTTAGGGCAGATGCAACAAAAGTCTCCTTTTATATCTTCTAAAGTCTAGACTGTGAGTTCCTCAAGGGTGTACACAGTCCCTGATGATTCATTCATTCACTTGTCCAGTTCTCATTGCACATAGAGAGCACTCCTTGTACAGCCCCAGCTCTGAGAATTCCAGGTCATCTTTGCAAGACAGATGTTAAATAAATTACATACCTAGTTCTTTAGAATTATTTTCAAACCTGCTAAAATAAATACAGAGCTCTGTTCCAGTGGCATGTGATCTGGCCGGGTGTGAGAGGTGGGGCAGGGTGGTCCCAGGGAGACCAAGACCTGAAGGTTGTGGAGAGGAAAGGGCTGAGGGGAGCGTGTTTCAGACAGAGGGAACAGCATGCTGCAGCCTCCAAGAAAAGAGAGGCGAGTGCCTCTGAAGGCTGTGAAACTCCCCGAGTGGCCAGAGGGTGGGGAGAGGGGGAAGCAGCAGGGCCGGGGAGGAAGCAGGGCCAGATCCATTTGGCACGTTTGTCTGCAGTAAGTCTCAAACTGGTATTTAGCACTTTAGCCTAAAGCAAGGAAGTGGCATGGTTAGATGTTCCCTTTTTAAGAAGCATTCTGCCTGTTGCAGAGAATGTCTTTGGCGTGGGGTTGGAGACCAGTTAGGATCAACTGAGACTGGGAAGGAAAGGGAGGCTTGGGCCATTACGGAGGAGGTAGAAATGGTGAAAAGCAGATGGATCTAGAATGGTTGAGAGGAACGAGTGAGTGAACTGGGGGCTTGGTTGGATGTAAAGGATGGTCTGGGGGAGAAAGAGGACCTGAGGTGATGCCAGAGTTCCCAGCGGGAGACCCAGTGGATGAGGAACCCTTACTGAGTCAGGCTTGAGGATAAAGATCCTGAGCTCCTTTTGCACTGTGTTTGGAGGGCTCTGAGAAGTCCCAGTGGATGCTGGGTTTGGACTTCAGATGAGAACACTGGACTGTCAACGAAACGTGGATGTTGTCAATATTCAGAGAGTAACCGCGGCCGTGGGTGGGAATAGGGACCCTCGTGTGGCTATAGGAGGGTCTGGGGATTTCCAACATGGGAAAGCCTGCAGATGGAGCTCAGCTGGGAGCAGCCTAAGGGGCAGCTGGGAGGCCAGTGGTCATGTCAGGGAAAGGGGCCTCACCCATGCAGAGCCCAGGAGCGCCCAACGTGACGTTGGCATAGAGCGGGATCTTAGAATATGGAGGCTGAACCTCTCTCTCTCTCCTATTCAGATCTGCTTGGACCAGGGACGGGAACATAATCCAGGCACACAAAATGCAAGCTTGCAGCTCATTTCTTACACGAATCCATTTATCAGCAAAGCTCCAGGTTTCACTGGGGTTTTGGAAAGCTAGATCACATACCGCTTTCTTCTGGGATGAGGCCATATTGATTACTCTGACCACAACTTTACCTTCAGAGGAAGATGAGTGAATAAAATGAGAATTTCAAACTCAGGAACCAAAGCGATCCCCAGATGAAGAGGACCCTGGTGGATTACCTACACCTGGCACCTCTCTGTTCAAGTCCTAATTTTTGACGTGGTTTCTCTATTTAAAGTGCTGATGGCGTGACGAGTGACTGCCATTTGGGGTGATACCCTGCAAGGGGATGGGGCTTCCTCTTGAGTCTTTCACATCTGAGTAAATGCCTGAGTGAGTAAAGGCACCTAGATAAGTCAGTGACACTTTCAGCAGTTTAACTACAGATCTGGTTGTTTTCTGGTTGAGGGGGTCTTACGAGTGGAACGTATCTGAGGATGCTTTTAGGTAGTATTTTCAGAAGGCTGGGGGAACAGAAATTTCCCTCCCTTCAGATCCCACACCAAATCCTTGTTTCCTGAAAAGGAAAAATATTTTTTTTTCTAGAGCCATGATTCTTACCCCTTAAATTTTAAAAATCCAAGTCAAATTATTCACGGCATAAAATAATGCTGCTTGCTGCAATTTGTCCTTTTTTTTTTCAAAATGAGTATGATCTTCGTGTAATCTTTCCTTGCACATGTCAGTTGCCCAAACCAGTTCTCTTGGCGGGGGTGGGGGCAGGATGTTCTTCACGCGGGTGATGTCACTGATTTTGTTTGCTTGGGATACACGCTGAGTTAACCTCGTTGGACTTTCCCCAGGAATTGATGCGCATACACGTGGTGGGTCATTATGCTGCTGCACCTGTGTAGTGTGAAGGTCAGTGTGTTTTTCTGATTATAAGAACCCATCCATGTCATTCCATTATAAACCCACTCCACTCATAATGGAATGTGTCTCAACCCAGAGCCCTTCGCGGTTGCCCCAGCCCAGGAGTTCTCTCAAGTGCAGCCCTGACATTTGAGATCCATCACCCACCCCTCCCCCACTGCCTGCATCCACCCCGAATTTGACTGTGCTCCATTTTGAGATGATATGGTTTGCATGTCGAGTTCCTCTTGTGTGATGTGAACGTATAGTTGTCACAAGTGAATTTGTACCTGGAAGCGAACACTCTCTGATGGTCCTTCCAAAATCACAGCTGAGAGCTCTGCTGGGCTGTGGGTAATTATCTTACAGTTGAGAAATATGCCTGGAGACCAGAGCAACGATTTCTCCTGCTGACTCAGAGTCGGGCCGGCTGCTGGGAGGTTGCCAGGTCATTGCAAGGGGCCTCGAGCAGCTGGTGGCTCTCCCAGAAGGCCCTTCCTCCAGCCCCCTCAGACTTCCCTCCAAGTCCCCTCCTGCTAGTACACAGTGTTACAACTTTCAGTGGCAGCCCTGGTTTGTAATAATCACAGCTCACGTTTACTGGACACCGTGCATCATAATTTATATAGTATATGCTTTTCTTGCGTGAGTTCCTCTCCACTCATGATAATCTGAAGAGGTAGGTACGACCATTGTTCCCATCTTATGTATGAGAGAACTGGGCCCTAGAGGGCTACGTCACTGCTCTAAGTCTCCTGGTGGGTAAGTGAGGAACACGGATTCAAATGTGGCCAGCCTCTCTGAGCTGGACTCCCGGCCCCTGATGCTGCTCTGGGAATATGCACTCAGCCAATCTTTAGATGAGGCTTTTAAAAAATAATAAAAAATAAAAGCTCATATCTGCATAGCTCTTCACAAATTTACTAAGCATATCCACATGTGGATTCAGCTAATCCCTGAAATAACCATGCGGTAAGGAGAAGGAAGCATGGGATGTTTGGTGAGCATCCTGGTCTTGCCCAGCTCGCAGGAGGGAGAGAGAGAGCCTCAGACTCAGCTCTTCTCTTCCACCCCACCCCCGGGCACCGCGTCCAGAGCACCCAGAGGAGCACTTTCTTAATTAGTGAGTTTTGAGGAACTCACTTAGAGATGAGCATTTAATGTGTTGTATTCAGGAAGCATTAAATTAGGACTTAATCACATGCTACAAAATGTCCAGGGGCAGTCGCAGTGCAGTGACTTTAAATGCCCTTTTCTTATTGCACATCCCAGTTGGTTGTTGCTGTCAGCACAGTTGCTTTCTCGAAGTTCACTCAGTTATTCCCACCCCTCGTCTTCCCCAAGTGGAGAACACTTGACTTTTGCTAAGAGAAAAATTTCCCCGATGCACAGCCCTCTCATCCGTTTACATTCCCCTGGGGCTTCTGAATTTTCTTTTTGGCTGTGAAGATATAGTGAGAAGTCTTTTTAAAATATCAAGTAGTTCCTTTGGGTGCATTTAACATTCTGGGAGAATGCCCCCCCCTTCCTCTTGCCAAGACTAATGTCCTTGGCAAGTGGAGGGCTTCCCTGTCCTAGGGAATCTCAGTTCCTGTGTGTCTTCAGATACAAACCTTGCCTCAAAAAAAACCTCTCTGAACCCAATAGCAAAGCTAAATGGGCACACACATCATCTCAGGGGATTTTATTCAGTGATGCAGGAAACACAATCGTTGAATATTCTCCCCTGACATTTGTGTGAGTGAGCTGTCCCTGATTAACAGGGGAGAGAAGACAGCAAGCACGACTGATGCGCCCAAAGGACTTAATTTGTGAACTGTGAGCATAGCCACAACCTCCTGCACCATGGTGACACAAGAAACCTGAGGGGACGGAACCAGCTGCCTTATTTCCAGTTTCCGTGGAAACTCGCTTTAAAATTCCCTGCCCCAAACGCTGCAAGATAAAGGAAATCTTATGGCCCCATAACTTTTGCCTTTTTCGCTTAAACCTTCAAAGTCGAAAACGATTCTAAGGTTTTCTACACCTCTCTATAATATTTTCCAAGAAGATTCACCATGTTGCAAAATGAGTCTGCAGCATTACTGGCTGGATTTACCAAAATATCTGGAGGTGAACTAGGGAGCATTTAATTGAGCATTTAGTGTAGATATGCTTTTCAGCTTCTGGGATGGTCCTCAGCAGGATAAATGCTCATCTCTGGAAGAAGATGAAGCATTCATGCTAAAACCAGTGGTTCTCAACCAGGGTACCTCTCAAACCACTAAGTATAACTTTGCATGTAGAGTCTGGGCGTTTGCATTTTGAAAATGTCTTATAGGCACCTCTGGTTGAGAACCACTGGTTACAGCTGGTGGGAACTAAGTCTCTGTGTGTCTGTGAATGAGAGAACGGGAAAGCAATCTACACTGCGTATCTTTATGCTACAAAGAGGATCTTCTTACTCAAAGATAGCCTGGCAATGTTCCTTTTCGGAAAAACAAACAAAAAAACCTTAGGCTTTACATGTTACAATGAGTAGCATCTCTGTTTGTCAGGTCCACGGGGATGTAGGTGCTGGCTGTTCAAGAGGGAAGTAAAGCCTGGGAGAGACGAAGGTTGTAAAATCAGGCTGGGGCTGCAGCCTCACAGTCCCTTCCAGCCCGGTGAGCCCTCAGGAGCAAAGCCTGCCTGTTTTGAGACACCCACGTTGAGTGGGATCAACCAGGCCCTTGTACCCTCTCATAGCTCAGGGCCCCCTAAGAAGACCACGCACACCCCAAGGCTGAGGTGGGCCTGAAGGAGTTGTCTAGTTGTCAGTTGCCGCCCTCCTAGCCGCCGGGTGAGGAATCCTTTCTTAAAGGAGTATCTGAGCAGCTCATCTGCAACACTCTCCAAAGACTCGAGAAAATCTGTTCTTCTGGGCTTTTCAGAATTTGGTCAGAAATGGTCCTTTGCTGGAATTTACTGCCTTATGGGGAAGGTTGGGGAGGGAATGGAAGAAATAGGGGGAAAAGCATGGCTCATTCGATTTCTCTCTGGATCAGGGTGTGTGCTAGATGGACAGACTTAGAAGAACAGTGCATTAAAATTCCAGCTATCTTAAACCTTCTCCTGCCGAAACTGAAGCCCAGAGAGGTTGTGTGTTATCCAGGATCACCCAGAGATGGCAGGGCCCAGGGGAGCCCCAGGCTCAGTCCCAAGCTCCACTCAGCTTCCTGTCTGTTTGTGACTGCACGCCCCACAGACTCGTGTCTGCTCACGACTCCTGATATGGAATGTTCCTGGCCCACTGCTTCTCCTTGACCCCAAATTCTGTATGATAAAGGGCACCTCATGGCTCCATAACTTTTGTGTTCTTGTTTACATCTTCCAAACTGAAAACGATCCCAGGATTTCCTACAACTTATCCCCACCCCATCACGTCCACAGTGGTGAGCTCCGTGTCTAGAATGTATTAGTAGACAGAGGTGTGAATCCTTGTGCTTCTGAAGCCGACAGCCAGCTTCCTTAAATTTCCTCTATATCTCTGTCTTGCTTTTCAGTTACGGTATCATCCAGGCATAAATGGAAAGAGTCATCAGAAGCCTTCCATCCCACCCCACAATTTGTCATCTTGACACCAGTATAAAATCAGTATATCATTCATTCTCTACACGTATTGATTTGGAAACTCAATTAAAAAGCTGACTGCTGCCCTCCCCCTTCCTCCCCCTACCCCACCCTACCCCACCCCAAAATAGCCTTCAATTTCCAGAGTCCTGAGCCACTGTATTTCAATGACTACTGTAGCTAAATCTCCCTGCATGTGAAGCCACAAGCTTTCAACTTCACTGAGTTTCAACTTCACTGAGACCACCATGGTCTCCCCTCTAACCTTTCTCTGGTCACTGCCTTCAGTTCAGCCCTCATGACTATGAGAGATAAATAGTGTGATACCCACTGCTAGTGAGTGAGCTGGGTCACGCCCTTGGCAGAGTCAGGAAACTATGTCAAGGAGACCAATAGCCTTGGGTGCGTCTGGAAGGGGTCTGACCTGACAAAGGATGCCTTCTTCAGGGACTGCTTGCCTCTGCCCAGCAGGTGATGGGCCCCCCTCCCTCCTCCGAACTCAGATCATCTGGGGAGCCTTGGTTCTGCCTGTACCTGAAGGGAGAGCTCTACCACCAATATTTTCCCATTAGGAAGCAGTAGCCTCAGCAGAGATAAGACTGCCCTGCTGAGTTGCTCACAGCCTGTCCCAGTGACTGTTCTGAGCATCATCCTGATGCAGCAGCCCCAGAGGACCAGACCATGCAAACTCAACCCTTTCTGTCAACTATGCCCAGCAGGGCCAGAGCTGCAAGCACAGTGCAAGGCCAGAGCATTGAACAGCTTTTTGGTCTGCTCTATAGAAGGTGTCTTGTTTTGAATACATAATCTGTCCTGTTCTTTCAAAGTAAGTGTTTTTACAAAAGGTCTGGACTGCCCTTTAGACATATTTTTTTCTCACTGAACAGGAAATATATTTCTAGTCCTTTTGTGGACTCAACTTTAGAAAGGGAAATTGGTAGAGGAAGGATGCTTTTGTGTGAAATTCAAAGACTGGTTTAAACTAGGCCATGCACATTGCATAGCTATTTTCCTCAGACAGCAGGTGGCAAAAAAACATGCATGTGTGTCTGTCTTGAGCTTTGTTTATTTGAAGTAGGGTATGGTAAGTGGTTTTGTTCGAGCAAAGGAGTGCCAGCTTTATAGGCAGCCACAGATGAGATGCCCCTCTTGCTGGGTAGTGCCAGATTTACAGCCAGAATTTCCTTTTTCAGAAAGAGCTAGAAGTTCCCCAGCATTCTTTTTATCCCCTCATGGCCAGTTTGTGTCGTGCAGAATTCTTAGAGAACGCGGCGTTGCTGATGTCCTCCTTCAGTCTCAGTACAGCACTGTGTGTCAGCAGATATGGCTCCTGGGTCTGTTTGTTCAGATGCGCTTTCTTAATGGAAGTTCTTGTTTTACACGGTTTCAAATAATAAGTCAGTATTTTCATGATCACAGCTAAATACACACCACAAATGGATGTGTATTTGCCTTTCTCTCTTGCAGATTTTTTAAAACAAAGTGGAAGAAGGGGTTGGGAGTATTTTATTCTCCTTCAAATTTTCGGATAGACATCATCCTGGGCCACCCTGGCCAAAAGCAGCCTCATGAACCACTAGAAATTGGACATCAGACTCTGGAGTAAGGGCCCTATGACACAAGTTCATCCTGGCTTCGATGTTTTAGATGGAGGCACGTGCCAGTCATTTATTATTCACTGGGCACCTATTAAGCAAGCACCTACTATGTACCAGACATGGTAGAGGTGTGGAGGAGACAGCCGAGAACAGACAGACAAGCCCCAACCCTCATGAAGCATTCATTCTAGTTGAGGGGAGGGGTTGTCAGAAGATGAAAGTCACAAATAAGTTTATAACATGATGTCAGGACTGGAGAGGGGCTAAGAAGAAAGAAAGAACAGAGTAAAGATGGATGGAGAAGAGAGGCCCTGGGGACGCCCTGTGTTCACCTGCTCTGCTACTGCATCCCACCTCTGGGTTCAGTCTCTGAAAACTCATGCCGTCTCTGAACTTGTGTAAAAACATAGCCCCATGGTCACCACCTCTACACTCCCTAATGACATTATTTTTATTTAGCTGCCAGTGGCTTTATTTATTTATTTTTTGAATGTGTTTTTGTCGATGACTTAAAAAAACGGACAATTTTATATAAAATTTTTGAATCATAGCTCCTTTTGAAACAAAGCAAAAGCTCTTGCAGCCCTGGACTCATGTTCTGCTTGGCAGCAGTGAGCAAGAGCTAAATGAGGGGGTCCCTGTTGGGACCTTCCGATCGTCATTATTCTCACTTAGCTCACCTCCTGTTGGCCTCTGAAGGCAGCCATGGTTCCAGCCTGTTTTGATGCCAGCCCTGCACATGTGCAGGGCAGTGATGTCTCCAGTATCAGGATCCTTCCTTACTGGATGGGCACTGTGAAACTTTCTCCTCCTTCCTTCCCCACCAATCACTCTCTGTAGGTTTAACTCTCTTTGCCTGCTGCAAGGGACTGTCAGGGCGTTGCCAAGCTCACGTAGTCCCAGGTTAAGCTGGAGAAGCCATCTAGTCGAAGAATGAGCCCCATCCTTTTGCAATCCCATAGTGCTTTCATTTGGCCCATCAGAGCAGGAGACAGTGCAATTCACCACACCTAGTATATTTTCACTCTGGACAGTCGCAGGTCTTAGAGTTAGGGTTTCATTACACTTCCGCCTAATTAAAACACACGCCCGTTCTCTGGTTATTTCATCTTTTGTCCCTTAGACAATTGCACCAACAAAACCTTCCCCAGACTTGAAGAACAAAATGCATTAGCCAAAGCACCGGCTTTGTTCCAATTGCCGTTTATTTTCATTTCTATGTGGCTTTTCAGAGTACCATGCCATTTATCACCTGACAGGTAGGGATGTGACCACAGTGACTACAAGAAGCAGTGTCCCCTGAGCCTGACGGGGCATGTGCCACGGGAGCCTTGGCTCATGGGATCCTCCCAAGAAAGTCAGCGTTCAGCAGCACCCTCCTTCTTGTTCCAGCTGGTCAACCAACGTTGGCCTAGAATTCACTCATTTGACTTATAGAGAATATTTCCAAATGTATATAAATATCATAACCGTATGTTTGTAAGCCCTCTAATCAATGTTGAAATGTGCTTTTTATTTAAACGAATAACCTTTCCCT
>NW_006771596.1:99217-129310 GCF_000442215.2 Lipotes vexillifer
TTTCCCTACTCCATAGTAGATAAAAGAGTCTTTGCTGGGCCATGCGTCCCCCATGTTGCTTCTCTCATGTCGGAAGCATACCTCTGAGTGTCCTCCACACTCAGTATCCCCATCAGTGAGGGGCAGTCTGAGGCCTCCCTCATCAGGCCTGTGCTCGTTCTTCTGAGAGTAGATCTCCTCATAGCCACCCTACGGTTACAATTGCCTATACCCAGGAGCCAGCAGCTTTAGCACCAGCTGGGAGCTTAGAAATGCAGACTGTCAAGCCCACTCCAGAAATGCTAAATCAACATATGCATTTTAATATGATTCCTGGGAAATTCACGTGGACCTTTAAGTAGAAAAAGCATAGGCTTCCACTACTGCCCTGGGCCCCATCCGCTGCCCCTCACAGCCCCTTGTACAAAACTCCTTCAGCACTGAATGGATATTCTCTGATCAGTGGGTATGAGTTCCCTGCAGTTAAACACAGACCCACACATTTTGTGATCTTAATTTTTATTAGTTATTACATTCAGCTATAGGTAAATGCTACCATATCATTAGCAACTGGCCACAGTATAAAATATCCTTGGGAACTAAGTCATTCATATGAAACATTTAAATGGTCATTAAGGGAAAAGTAATCTTGCAGTATAGTTTAATAGTGGAGGTAGAATGTGGAAAAGCCAATTAAAGTCATTAAAAGACAGTTGTTCAGTTAAATAGATTGTTATTGCCAGGCAGGCAAGAGAGAAAAGTGGTTAAGAGCTGACATGGGTTTCCAGTGGCTGGCCTGGGTTAGGGTCCAGCTTTGCTCCCAGCTGTGCGACCTTGGGGAAGTTACTTAGCCCAGTCATTCACAAGTCTGCCTGCTCAGGATAACCATCTGTAGAGCCTGAAAACAAATTTCCAGCTGCCTGGGATCCATCAATAGAGTCCCTGCTTCAGTAGCTTTTATGTGAAACCCAGGTATCTGCATTTTTGAAAAGTCCTCAGGTCATTTTGATGCACAGCTGAGTTTGGGAACCACTGGCAACTTCAAGGAGCCTGTAACCCCTCTTTTCTCAAAGGAGGATAATAAAAGAGCAGTCTTGTGGGTTGCTGAGAGAATTTAATGGTAGCGTGAAGGGAAAAGCCCTGTCTCATGCCTGACGCACAGTGGTTGTCCAACATCAATAGTGATGATAATGATGATGACGGTGATGCTGATGACAATGATAATGAAGGTGGTGGTGGCAACAGTGATGATGATGCAGGCTGCATTTACACACCATCTGGATATATACAAATCTACATTCTTTATGAGCTTCACTTTATATATGGGCCTGTATAGAGGCCCATTAAAAATTGCCAGATTAAATATGATTATTTTATTATGGCTGCCGGTAGTTCTGCAGCAGGCTTGAATCCACCCTTTTAATAATTCTGTTTTACATTTGTTCATTACTTTCAAGTTTCCAAGTGCTTTAACGTCCATGACATTCCCTCCAGTCATAAGCGGTGGACAGAGCTATCACAGGAACTTATCCTCATTTGATAACTGAGGAAACAGGCTGAGGGAAGCAAGGGGCTTGCTTAAAGCTGCCCACTGAACAACCTGGAATGGAGTTCAGGTCTTTGGACTGAGGATCTGTGTAGAAAGACCGCCGTCTTTCTACCAAAAGCTCATATTAAGGGGAATTTTCCAGGCAAATCTTGACCGACTGTTAATAATAAGTCTCCCCAGGTTAGATTAACAATTGTCTGGGAATATCTTTGTTTCCTGAGTCAGGTTCCAATTTCATCTTATCTTCGGGTCTTTTCTAATCTGAGGAGACCAAACACAGAGGATCCTTTTCTCACTGGAGAATCAGTGACCACTAAGGGTAAACCAACAGAGTCTCACCTAAGTGAAAGCTAACACAATGTAGGCAATTGTTAGAAGAAAATATGACATGGTCCACTAACCTTATATTGTAGCACGTGTATCTGCAATTTTTCATGAATTCCCCCAAGTAATTAATTTTATGAAATATTGCCAGGTGTTCTTTTCTGCTTTCCCAGCCCTCTTGAAAATATCTGACATACCAGACAAGCACTCTCGCTGGAAAGTTATGTCAAGGAATTCAGCAGAATATACTAGAAAGTGCACATATCAACATTAAGTCAGTATACAATCTAGTGACATCATACACACAGGAACTCAATAAAAACCTCCTTGTCTCCTCCACTGCTTTCTTCAGCCGACAGTTCATCCCCCCAGCTGCCCTGGAACATGCTATGTGAAAGCGGGCAGGGAGCCAGGCCCCTCTCAGCTCTACCTCCATTGAATTATCATTTCTGTCCTCCCCCTTCCGACGCTGGTCTCCCTCCCCAAGAAAGAGTCACACTCTGCTTCCTTGCAAACCACAGAACCAATTGTACCTGTTGTCTGTCTACATTTGTCTCCACCACAGTCACAGTCTAGTAACACTTAGGTGTTACTAGAAGGAGGGGTATTTAATTACTTTCTCCAGGATCACTTTGTCTTTCCTCACTGGGCTGCCCAGTAGCATCTCTATTCACTCAGTCCAGTAACCCACTCCCTTCTTTATTGCAGACATATGTGGAAAAGTACAATTACAAGTCAAGAAGGAGAAGCACAGTGTCCTATTAATCAATACAATGAGTTAAAAGTTAGAACCCCAACTCTATATTATTTAAGAATTAGGGCATCTAAAAGCTGAATAAGTGTGCCCAGTGGGATCCAAGTTGCTAGCTCACTTGTATTCATTCCTTATCTGGAATTCTACTTCCGAGGAAAAAAGTTTGAAATAAAAACAACTGAGGAGTCAAGTAGTGTTTCAGGTACTACATTGCCTTGAGAACTTCAGTCACCACTGTATGCAGCAGGATTTATTCCACAAATATGTACTATTTAACATGTATTATTTATTCATAAATATTTGTGCAGTGGCTACTATGGGGCCAGATGCTGTGCTAAGTGCAGGTGATAAAATGGTGAGCAAAGCCAGCCCTGAATTTCCAGGCTTACAGTCCAGTGAAGGGGAAACTCATTCAGATCATAGCCAGCAAGGGTATCCTGAAGGCAAAGACCATAGCTCTGTGAGCACGGACAAGGGGAGAACTTTACCTGGATTTAGGAAGTGTCCTTAAGGAAGGGATGCTGTCTTGGAAACGGAAACATGAATTGTAGTTGATTAGATAAGAGAGGATAGTATCTCTTCCTTGTTACAAAAAGTGACGTCATCTGCTTCTAAGAAAATCTGGACCTCATTACTTAATGTAAACAGGTATAAAAATAAGACAAGCGGTACTTTCTAGTTGGTCTTTTCTAGAACCATCTTTTTAATTTTCAAAGTGTACTGTAAAAAGGAAGAATTACAGTTCAAGCCAAGTAAGAATATAATAGAATAAAAGATGAGCACCAAAGTAATTTCTCCTGGTTAATAATACCACATTAAAATACTGGAATAATTAGTAAGTAACACATTAACCTAACGTGTACCAAGGGAGTGATTAGTTCAGTAAGAGCTGCTGCACTAAGAGCAACGTTTCCTAGGACAGATCTTCCTTTATCTCCCTTCTCTCTGTGGTTCCTCTTTCCCCCCCAAAAAGGAAAGAAGTGTATATAGATAAGGTATTGTGAATTGCTTGTTTGGTTCCATTTGTGCTATCTAAGGCTTCATTTCAACCTGAGTCTAAACATTTTAGTATACTTGATACAGAAGTCCAGAAACAAAAAGGAAAAATGTCTACTCTCTTCCCCTTCCAGATTGGCAATTTGTGTCACAATGATTACTACTAGGTGTTTGCTCATTCTTTCCATTATTCATGCATTCTGTGAGCCTTTACTGATTTTTGCATTAGGGGCTGTGAGGCATCCAAGGGCACAGGACACAAACAGGTGTTTACATAAAGGCAGTATATGTGTTAACACTTCAAGGTGAGGTATCAACAGTTGTTCAAGAAAGGGTTCCGTGTTCACGTAAGCCTGGGAAACACTAGGTCGAACCAACTTCATCTGATTTCTTAGCTGAAGGACCTCTCAGAATGTTTAATATGTGACGAGAAGGGGTTTTAGAAATGCAGCATTTGTATGGCATTTTTTTAAACATACCATCTACTAACATGATTCCTTGAGTACGCTCTAGGAATGTTCATCTAAGCAGTTGAGTGAGACTCTACCTCTGAGTAAGGAAACTGATATTAGCAGGGCAGGTTAGGGCCTCAAGCAAGAGGCATGGGGTCTAGGTCAGAGTTCTAACTCTGATGCGGGCTTAGCAGCAGACCTCTAGTGGCGAGGAGGTAGAAAACTATGATAGAGCATAGTCATCTAGACCAAGTCGACTTAATGGGGATTAACTTTATTTACATTATTAAGTTTATAATTTTAATTAGTAAAAGTAAAAGCACTGTGTTGAGGGTCAGTAAGTTCCAGGAATTTCAGCATAGTGGATAAAGACTACAGGCTCTTGATTCAGATTTTTTTTAGGTTTATATCCATGTTTTACCACTGCTGATTTATATGACCTGAGGCAAGTGACTTTACCTCTTTAAAACTCATTTTTTCATATGTAAATGGAAATAAATGGAAATAAATTCATAGCAATATGAATTGTAAAGAACATTGTGACATTTACATGAGATAACATGGGAGAAGCACTTAGCACAATATCTGGCCCATGGCAAGATTTCATTCAGTGCTCGTTACTTACTAAATGCTCATTAATCCTCCCAATTCTATGAGGCAGATATTGTCTTCTCTACTTTATGGATAACAAAACTGGGACTCAGAAAGTTTAATAAGATGCCAGGATCACACATAAAAGAAGTAGTGGGGCTAGCATTTAGCACAGGGTGATCAGCTTGATGCTTTGTGACAAGCTAGAGGGGTGGGATAGGGAGGGTGGGAGGGAGGCTCAAAAGGGAGGGGATACGGAGATATATACGTGTAGCTGATTCACTTTGTTGTACAGCAGAAACTAACACAACGTTGTAAAGCAATTATACTCCAATAAAGATGAAAAAAAAGTCACAACTGAAAAAAATAATAAAATAAATAAACTTGGGCTTCCCTGGTGGTGCAGTGGTTGAGAATCTGCCTGCTAATGCAGGGGACACGGGTTCAAGCCCTGGTCTGGGAGGATCCCACGTGCTGTGGAGCAACTAGGCCCGTGAGCCACAACTACTGAGCCTGCACGTCTGGAGCGTGTGCTCCGCAGCGAGAGGCCGCGATAGTGAGAGGCCCGTGCACCGCGATGAAGAGTGGCCCCCGCTTGCCACAACTAGAGAAAGCCCTCGCACAGAAATGAAGACCCAACACAGCAAAAATAAATAAAATAAATTAATAAACTCCTACCCCCAACATATTAAAAAAATAAAATAAAAATAAATAAAAATAAACTCAAGTTAGTTTAATTCCAAATCCCATGTCTTTTCTAGTATAACATTCTAATATGAAGCTCAGGGGCATACAGATACTGGGACTAATTATAGACTTCATTTGCAGCTAGATATTAATCAGGAATGGCTCCAAAACTGGACTAAGCTAGCATGATTGAATAGGAATATAGACAGGCAGGACAGACCCAGACTCTTTTTGATGTATTGACCCAGGAAATCTAGAAACACTCCACTTGTCCAGTAGGAGTCATATGTGATTGAAAGTGTCATATTTACTTGTTAAACAACCTGTACTCATAGAGTTGTCATTGGCACTGACCTAACTTGTTGGCAGAAATATTTGTGGTGTGTGTGTGTGTGTGTGTGTGTGTGTGTGTGTGTGTGTGGTTAGAACTGGCAAAGGCAAAATTTGTGAGCTAGGCAGCAGTTATATTGTTGAGGGTGGGAAGTGGCTTCTGTAGGATGAAAGCTAGGATAGAAAATCCATACATCTAGCCATGGGAGATGCAGCACAGCTTTAAACCAGCTCAACTCTTAGCAAAATATGAATGATCCGTTCCTCCTCTTAACCTCCAGATATAGGAAAGAGTTGGAACTGTAATGGGAAAACAAACAGACAAAAAAATAGTATACTTTAGGCTCCATTGTTCTTGTATAAACAGTTTTCCATAGATAATTTGGAAGATTATAAAACATGCAAAGAAACAAGAAAATGTGATAAATCAACAAAAAAAATCTATCAGTGGAAGCAGGCCCATAGATGAACCAGATATCAGAACTAAAGATAAAGCGTTTAAAACATCTATTGTGAACACATTCAAGGATTTTCTGAAAAAGAAAGCTAGAATGGATGAATAGAAGAAGAATTTCAGCAGAGAAATGGAAAGTATAAAAGAAGAACCAAATAGAAGTTCTAGACTAAAACTATCTGAAATAAAGAAATACATTAGGTGGGTATCTCAGTCTGTTTGGGCTGCTAAAGTAAAATACCACAGAAGGGGTGGCTTATAAACAACAAAAATTTATAGCTCACAGTGTTGGAGGCTGGGAAGTCTAAGACCAAGGCATGGGCAGATTTGGTATCTGGTGAGGGCCTACTTTTTGGTTCATAGACAGTTATCTTTTACTTGTAACCTCATATGGTGGAAGGGATGAGGGACCTCTCTGGGGCCTCTTTTACAAGGGCACTAATTTCATTTATGAGGGCTTCACACTTATGATCTAATTGCCTCCCAAAGGCTGCATCTAATACCATCCTACTGGGGACTAGGTTTCAGCATATGAATTTTGGGGGGACACAAACATTGAATCTGTGACAGTGGGCCTAACAGAAGAATAGAAACTGTGAAAGAAAAGATCAGTGAACCTGAAGGATGGTTAGTACGTATTGTTCAAAGTAAAACACAGAGAGAAAAATATTGTAAAACACTTTACAAATCATCAGTGACCTGTCAAGTGGCTTAACACACATGTATTCAGAATTCCAAATTGAGAAGAGAGACAGAGAAAATGGACCAGGACATATATTTGAAAAAATAACGTCTGAAAATTTTCAGATATCGTGGGAAAATATCAGACTACAGATCCAAGATTTCAGTAAACTCCACGCAGCAGAAATATAAAGGAACCACACCTAGGCACATCACAGTCAAATTTCTGGAAACCAAAGATTGGGAAAATATCATGCAAACAGGCACAGGAAAAAAATAACACATTACATACAGGGGAACAATGGCAAAAAAAAAAAAAAAGATGGCTGACTTTTTATCAAGAACAATTAAAGTCAGAAGGCAATGGAAAGGGATCTTAAATTGAGAAAGGTTTTGTGGAGGAAGAATACACCATGCTCTGGGGACAAATAACAGACAGTATGTCCTAGTCAAGGGTCAAGCAAGGCTTCCTCAACAAAGTATCATCTGAGCTAAGATCTGAAAGATGAGATGCTAAGTAGGCAAGAGTAGGGAAGATGTTCCAGGTATGGGCAAAGTTCCTGTGGCAAGAGAAAACATGCCGCATGGAAAAATCGAAAGGTCTAAAGTAGGTGGAACACAGATATCAAGGAAAAACATAGGAGCCAGGCTAGCTGTTGCAGCCCACAGTATTGACTTCTGTTTTCACTCTAAGAAAAAATGGGAAGATTTTAAAGAATTTTAAGCAGGAGGGATTATTTAAGCATGTTTGTGTTTTGAAAAACTCTTAGAACTCTGGATAAAGTAGAAACAGGTGTAGCTGAGGAGCGATCAGGGGGCCATAGGAGTCATTCCAGTGAGAAATGGTGGTGGCATGGACTTGGGTGGTATTGGTAAAGATGGAGAGAGGTGACAGTCTGACTCCAGAGAATGTGTTCCTGACCATTATGCCAAGTTGCCTGTAGGACAGCATAAAGATAATGAGTGTCAAGAGACTGAGACATTTACTGAGTGGATATAGGGAGGGAACTCAGAAGAGAGATTTGGGCTAGAGGTGAATATTTGAAGGTTATTGGCATTGAGTAGGTAGGTTGTCTTGGATGTAGGTGAAATTGCCTTTTCTCCTTAAAAACCTTATGTCTAGAGTGCCAGTTTTGCTGCTGGGCTCTGCATAGCATCCCAAGTATGCTCTCTGAATGGGGCAGAACAAGCAGCATTACTTGAATGTCTTCTTGTCATCATGGTTACAAGTCTGCACCTGTCTGCTTCCCTCTAGTGACCCTTGGAAACTCTGCCCCACGTGCAAGGCATTTTAACCCCTTGTGTCCTGGCTGCTTCTGGTGGGGCCTCAGGACCAGGCAGCTCTGTGACTCTTGGGATATGTGGCACAGGTTACAACTTCCACACCAGTTACACAGCATCTTCGTTAAACAGGAGGGATAACCACACCAGCAGGCAGACAAGCCAGAAAGTGTTTTCTTCCACACCAATGCTGTAGTTTTTTAACAAGTGGCTGTTGACAGAATTAACACTCAGATTTCATGAATTTTAGCCATACTAATTATATCTTTATTGTGATGGTGAGGGGCCCATCACTAGTGCTTCTGTTTTGTAACAAATCAGTAACTGGTAGATTTTTATTTTTCAGTGTTATTTGCTTATTCCTTGCCTAGCCAAATTAGCCAGTAAAAAATCTACAAATCTAAGAAATTGATAAATACTTGAAGATACAAGAAAGTTAGAAAATAATAGCTATCAGTGACTAAATAATGTCCACACATCAGCTATGTTATTTTATATGATGTAACATTCACAGCAACCAACAAGGTATCAATGATATCATCATTTCATACATGAAAAAACAGATTCTGATAAGTCATGGCCCTCTTCCAAGAACCCATAACTACTGAGGTGGAGGTGAGATTCAGACCCAGGCTTTGTGGGGTCCAAACCTGAGGTTCTGTTCCCTATGTTATGATGTCTCCAAATAAATCTTGTAGTTGACCCTTGAACAATATGGGGGTTAGGGGTGCCAACCTTGTGTGCAGTCAAAAACTTGTAGTCGGCTCTCTGTATCTGAGGGTTCTTCCATATCTGCATTTGGGTTCCTCTGTATCCATGGTTCCCCATCTGGGGATTCATCCAACCATGGATCATGTAGTACAATAATATTTATTACTGAAAAGAATCCACATGTAAGTGGGCACACACAGTTCAAATCCATGTTGTTCAAAGATCAATTGTATAATTAGTTAGCAGCTGTCTTATCAGAACTAAGTTATGAAAATATAAGACCTAGTTTTCTCCCCAAAGAGTCCTCAATCCAGTAATGAGGTTAACGTGCATTCTTAGGAGAGGTAGACTATTAAAAATAATTACTTCATAGTTAAAAATGCCATTTCCTGTTTTGTTTCCTCTGAACAGCTTCTATAGGTAGAGCAAAAAGACTGTATAAGTAACTGCCACCAGCCCTGGGAGACAAGCAGGACCAGTATTCCTGTTCATTGTTACATCGACTTTCTCCCCACCTCCCCACCCCCAGCTCCTCCTGCCATACATTCACATCCATACCCTCTGATGCAACGTCTTCTGTACGGTTACATTGTATGTTTGTTGAAAAAAGCAGGTTACACATCTGTATGCAAAAGCTGCACTTAAAAGACTAGACACCAAAAGGACAAGAGTGGTTATTGAGGGTTGGTAGGATTTTGAATAATTTTTCTCATCTGCATGTCCTGATACTACTTACCTATGCAATAAAAAGAAAAGAAATACAATTTAATTTCCACATTCTAAAGAGGGAAAATTTATTTTTTCCCTCAGAGAGGAAATCGTAATTTCACTAAAGCATCTAAAAACATTAAAGAGACCTCTGCCTCTTCAAAGAGACGTACAGGTGTGGATTTTCATTAATTTACTAGTAAACACAAAGAATTATAGGAAATTACAAATTATTGTCAGGAATAGTTCTGCAGAGCAAGTCATCTATTGCTAAAATATTCTGAGCTGTGTTACCAATAATGAAAACAGGGATAAATACTAGGGAAGAGGGAAGAGAGGGAGGAAAAAATGAGAGGAAGAGAAAGAGGCTCTGGGATTTATTTTATTCTTTCTAGTATCATTTTTTTTTAAGCTTAAGCTCATAGTTTTCCATACCTTACATTTCTTTTTCACTATTTACCATTCACAAAATACAAAAAATGATAAAATGCATAAATCTAAAAATTTTGTTCTTTGCTTTTCTTAAGGTATCTGCCTTCAGTAAGAAATAATTACTATTATTAAGAAATAAATGTATCTAAAGTCTGCTTTCCTTTCATGAAATATATTATTATGAAGGTAATTAGTCTAAATGACTTAGTATATTAAATTCATCCCTCCATTTCTTCTTATTTACCAGGAAAACTTGAGCACATAGAAGCAAAATTATATTGTTCATATAATAAAGAAGTTGGGAAAACAAAGTGGACAGAAAGTAGGTCAGGATAAATAGGTTATTTGTGGTAACAAACAACCCCCAAGGTCTCAGTGGCTTAAACAAATATTATGTTTGCTCACCGAATTCCTAGTCCATGGTCCTACTCTGCTCGTGGTAGTCACTGTGGGTCCTGGGTGGCAGACAGCCACCATCTCCAGTGTTGCCAGCTGCCATCTCAGAGGAGAGAGAGTTCTGAAACGTTTTGCAGAGCCATTTAAACACCTCAACATGAAAGTGACACACGACTCCTTGGCGGTTATTGGTCCAGTAGCCCTCCTAACCACAAGGGGACCAGGAAATGACATCCTACCGTGTGCCTGGACAGCTGAGGGAAGACATGTTTGGAGAAGGGCACAGATTTTATCACTGAAAGGAAGCATACTAGATAGAAACCCTAGTATCAGGTAATATGTGTTAAAATGTACATAATTGCTAATATTCTACTTTAACCTACAAAAACGGCAATTTCATAAGACTCACACTAATAAGATTAAAACACATTGTCTTTCTCCTGACACAAATTCTGACACTAAATATGTGCTTTTCCCATTCCAATTCTCTGACACCAACTGGGTGTCCAAAAGTTCTTCAATTGTGACACCCCTGTAGAAGTGCAGACCCTACAGACTCAGTCCCACCTCAGGCCCCACTGACAAATGGCATATGCCCAGGGTACCCTTCTGCAAGCCATCTATAAATTCGGCCCAGTGAAGTATAAATTTTGGGGTTCCCACAACTCCTTCCCCTGGGGTTCGATCATTTGGTAGAATGACTTACAGAACTCAGAAAAACACTATACCTATTATTACAGTTCATCATAAAGGTTACAAGTGAACATCCAGAGGTACATAGGGCAAGGTCTTGAAAGGTCCCAAGCATAGGAGCCTCTGTCTCCATGGAGTTGGGGTGCACCACCCTCCTGGCTTGTGAGTGTATTCACCAACTTGGAAGGTGCCCTGAACGCTGTCATTTAGGTGCTTTAATGCAGCCTTCATCATGCAGGCATAATTGATTAAATCATTGGCCATTGGTGACTGAACTCAATTTCAGCCCCTCTCATCTCATTGCAATCTGAAACTCTCAACTCTCTAATCACATTTTTGGTTTTTCTGGTGACCAGCCCCCGCCATCCTGAAGGGGCCCACCAGAGTCACATCATTAGCATAAATTTGGCTTTTGTTGAAAGGGGCTCATTGTGAATAACAAAAACTTCTATCATGCAGGAAATTACAAGGGTTTTAGTTGCTCTGTGCCAGGAACTGAGGACAAAGACCAAATATATATATATATATTTTATTAAACCACAAACCTCTTACAAGAATTAACATAAATAAGTATCTCCTAAGAACAGAAAATTCTCAAACTGAACCAAACTACAGAATTTATCTATATTGTATTTAAAAGAGATGGGTATAAAAATAAAATTGAGAGAAAAGTGAGAAATTAAAATAAAATAAAAGCTTATATCAAATCGAGTAATTTTTGATGGGAAAAAGTCCTTAATGCAACAACAATGATAATATTATATTGATAAAAGTCAATCTCTGTGCTCTGAATAAGATCACATTTAAATAGCTAAGGCAAAAAGTGTACAAAATGAGCAGATATGTACTTCTTTTGAGAGTTTTAACTCATTCTTTGGCATACTAATATGAGATGAATGACATTGCATAGAAATCGAATGTAATATCTAAAATTTTAAATTATACCACTTTCCAGTTCTGTGTGGCAGTTTCTGATTCCGCATTTAAGGAGCTTGGAAGTTGCCACCCTATCCTAACAAATAAAAACTGAACAGACTGAAAAATCAGCAAGTCAGCTTGGATCTTTAAGAAAAGGGAAGACACAGGGCAAACCACTGCCCCCAAGACCAGAGAGACAGACCGGTAAATACAGGGAGTCATGGCTTACCAGAGTAAATGGAAACAGCCACAGCAACCAGTGCTGGGGTAGAAAAACCTGAACTGATGCAGGCTCAGTGTGGATGACTCTGAGAATTAGAAACTCTAGGGACCTAGTCTTAGGGGGACACCAACAATTTTGTGAGATTTGTCTCCAGGAGCTCAACCAGGTTCTGCTGGTAGATATCAGGGGAAAAATACCCTTGTGCTTCTGGCAGGAGCAGTGCAAAAAGAACCAACTTGAATTATACCAGAGCACTTTGTTCTTCTTAACAAGGCCTGCTCTCGGTGGAAGCTACTTAACCAGAGTCTAAGCTGCTGAGATATTATCAGAGCCTAACTGACCTGGGGGAAGAGAAATACCCAACTTCAGCCTGCTCTAGCCATCCTGTCCCACCTAAATGGGGAGAAAAGTAGAAACATTTGTGAAGTTCACATTTCAGAGGTGCAGCCTCACTAAAGGCTGAGAACTATAGAGCGTGTCCCCTCCCCCCACACCTCGCCACTGTATTACTAAAGGCCTGTTAAGGGCAGTTACTTGTACCCAGCACATCATGTCCAGCTCTGAAGAGAAAAATGACAAGTCATACTAAAAGCCAAAAACTACAATTTGAAGAGACTGAGCAAGCATCAGAACCAGACATGGCAGGAATGTTGGTATTATCACACCGGGAATTTAAAACAACTGTGATTACTATGCTAAGCATTCTAATGAATAAAGTAGACAATATGCAGACAGATGGGCAATGTAAACAAGAGATGAAATCTTAAGAAGGAGCCAAAAAGAAATGTTAGAGATCAAAATCACTGTAACAGAAATGAAGAATGCCTTTGACAGGCATATTAGAAGACTGGTCCTTGCAGAGGAAAGAGTCTCCGAGCTTGAAGATATCTCAGTGGAACCTCCAAAACTGAAAATAAAAGAGAACAAAAACAAATAAACAAAAAACAGAATATCCAAAGACTGTGGGGCAGCTACAGATGGTGTAACATATGCGTAATGGGAAACTGGAGAAGAAAGAGAGAAAGGAAGAGAAGAAATTCCATTGCCATTGTCACTGAAATAATAATGACTGAGAATTTCCTCAAATTAATGTCAGACACCGAAACCAAAGATCCTGGAGGCTTAGAGAACACCAAACAGAATAAATGCCAAAAGACTTACACCTAAGCATATTATATTCAAACTATAGAAAATCAAAGATTATTCTGAAAGAATCCAGAGGGAAAAAAACACCTCACTTATAGAGGAACAAAGAAAAGAATTACACCCAGCTACTTCTCAGAAACCATGCAAGCCAGAAGAGAGTGGAGTGAAATATTTAAAGTGTTGAGAGACAAAAGCCACCAACCTAGAATTCTGTACCCTGTGAAATTATCTTTCAAAAATGAAGAAGAAATAAAGACTTTCTCAGACAAACAAAAATGGAGGGAATTTGTCGCCAGTGGACCTGCCTTGAAAAACACGTTGAAAGAAGTTCTTTAGAGAAAAGGAAAATAACATAGGTCAGAAACTCAGATCTACATAAAGAAAGGAAGATCTTGAAAGAAGGAATAAGTGAAAGTAAAATAAAAATTTATTTTTCTTATTTTTAATCGATCTAATAGGTAACAGTTTGTTCAAAATAACAACATATTTGATTGTATATGCTTATGTGCATATCTTATGTGTGTGTGTATACACATGCACACACCTACATGGTTATGCTTATATACAAGTTAATGAATGACAGTAATGATAGAAGGGAAGAAAAGGAAGAATTAGGATTATTTTGTTATTATAAAGTACTCACATTACCCATGAAGTGGTATAGTGTTATTTGAGAGTGGATTTAGCTTAGTTGAAGTGTACATTGGAAACTCTAGAACAACCAAGAAAATAACAGAAAAAGAAGTGTAACCAATAAGCTAAGAAAGGAGAAAAAAATGGAATCATATAAATTGCTTAATTAAACCCGCAAAAGACAGAAAAAGAGTGGAACACAAAAGTAGGAACAAAGAACAGGGCAACAAATGTGGTAAATATGAATCCAGATATATCAGTAATTACTTTGAAGATCAGTGGGCTCAATTTACCAATTAAACGTCAGAGATTGTCAGAATGGATCAAAAACCCAGACCCAACTATACGTTATCTACAAGAAACCCACTGTAAATATAATTTAAATATAGGTTGAAAGTAAATGGAGAAAAATATAGCATGCTAACACTAATCAAAAGAAAGTAGGAGGAACTGTAGTTAACTTCAGATGAGCAAAATTCAAAGCAAGAAAAATTATCAGGGATAAAGAAGGGCATTACATAATGATAAAGGGGTCTATTCTCCAAGAAGACAAGGCAGTCCTTAATGTTTATGCACTAAACAACAGTGTATCAAACTACATGAGACAAAAACTGGTAGAACTACACAGAGAAATAGATTAATCTACTCTCATAGTTGAAGCTTTCAATACCACTTCATCAGAAATGGACAGATCCAGCAGGCAGAAAATCAATAAGGGCAGAGTCGACCTCAACAACACCCTCAGTCAACTGGTTTTAACTGAGATCTATAGACTACTACACCCAGAATAAGCAGAATACACATGCTTCTCAAGCTCATATGGAACATTCACCAAGATGGCCCACGTTCTGGGGCATACAACAAACCTTAAAAAATATGAAAGAATAGAAATCATACAATATGTACTGTCAGACCACAATGGAATTAAACTAGAAATCATAACAGAAAAATAACTTGAAAATCTTAAAATGCGTGGAGACTGAATAAGCATTTCTAAATAACACGAGTCACAGAAGAAACCTCAGGATAAATTTTAAAATATTTTAACTGTTTGAAAATGAAAACCAACTTATTAAAATTTGTGGAATGCAGCAAAAGCAGTGCTTATAAGGACATTTCTATCATTGAATGAATATGTTAGAAAAGAAGAAAGACCTAAAATTAATAATCTCAGTTTCCACCTTATGAAACCAGAAAAAGAAGAGCAAGTTAAATCCAAAATAACAGAAGAAAAAAAAAGAAACTAGGGCAGAAATCAATGAAATTTAAAACAGATAATCAATTGAGAAATCAATGAAACCAAATGCTGGTTACTTGAAAATATAAATCAGTAAGCTTCTAGCCAAGCTAACTAAGAAAAAAAGAGAGAGAATACAAATTACTAATATCAGAAATGAAAAAGGGGGCATTATTAAAGAACACAAGGACATTAAAAGGATAATAAATACTATGAACAAATGTCTACAAATTTTATGGTATTTGTTCATAGTATTCCTTTATTATCTTTTTAATACACAATCTACACCCACAAATTTGAAAACATAGATGAAATATACCAATCTATTGAAATACAATTTTCCAAAACTAACACAAGAAGAAATAGACAATCTGAATAGGCCTGTATATATTAAAGAAAGTGAATCAACAATTAATAACCTTCAAAAACAGAAAGCACCAGGGCCAGATGGATTAACTGGTGAATTCTACCAAACATTTGTTTAATTTAATTTCTATTTTATATTGGATTATAGTTGATTTACAATGCTGTGTTAGTTTCAGGTGCACAGCTAAGTGATTCAGTTATATATATACATATATCCATTCTTTTTCAGATTATCTTCCCATATAGTTTATTACAGAATATTGAGTAGAGTTCCCTGTGCTTTACAGTCGGTCCTTGTTGATTGTCTATTTTATATATAGTAGCATGTATATGTTAATCCCAAATTCCAAATTTATCTCTCCCCCCGATGTTTCTCCTTTGGTAACCATAAGTTTGTTTCCAAAGTCTGTTTCTGTTGTGTAAATAAGTGCAATTGCATCGGTTTTTTTTTTAGATTCCACATATAAGTGATATATTTGTCTTTCTCTGACTTACTTCACTTAGTATGATAATCTAGGCTGCTGCATGTTGCTGCAAATGGCATTATTTCATTCTTTATATGGCTGAGTAATATTCCATTGTATATATGTACCACATCTTCTTTATCCATTCCTCTGTTGATGGGCATTTATGTTGCTTCCATGTCTTGGCTGTTGTAAATAGTGCTGCCATGAACATCGGGGTGCATGTATCTTTTTGAATTATGGTTTTCTCAGGATATATGCCCAGTAGTGGGATTGCTGGGCCATATGGTCGTTCTATTTTTAGTTTTTTTAAGGAATCTCCATACTGTTTTCCATAGTGGCTGCACTAATTTACATTTCCACCAGCAGCGTAGGATGGTTCCCTTTTCTCCACATCCTCTCCAGCATTTATTTTTTATAGATTTTTTGGTAATGGCCACTCCGACAGTATGAGGTGATACCTCATTGTAGTTTTGATTTGTATTTCTGTAATAATTAGTGATGTTGAGCATCTTTTCATCTGCTTTTTGGCCATCTGTATGTCTTCCTTAGAGAAATGTCTATTTAGATCTTCTGCCCATTTTTGGATTAGGTTGTTTGCTTTTTTCATATAGAGCTGCATGAGCCGTTTGTACAGTTTGGAGATTAATACCTTGTCAGTTGCTTCATTTGCAAATATTTTCTCCCATTCTGTGGGTTGTCTTTTCATTTTGTTTATGGTTTCCCTTGCTGTGCAAAAGCTTTTAAGTTTAATTAGGTCCCATTTGTTTATTTTTGTTTTTGTTTTCATTACTCTAGGAGATGGATCCAAAAAGATATTGCTGCAATTTATGTCAAAGAGTGTTCTGCCTATGTTTTCCTCTAAGAGTATTATAATGTTCAGCCTTACATTTAGGTCTTCAATCCATTTTCATTTTATTTTTGTGTATGGTGTTAGAGAATGTTCCAGTTTCATTCTTTTACATGTAGCTGTCCACTTTTCCCAACACCACTTATTGAAGAGACTGTCTTTTCTCCATTGTATGTTCTTGCCTCCTTTGTCATAGATTAATTGACCATGGTGCATGGGTTCATTTCTGGGCTTTCTATCCTGTTGCATTGATCTATATTATTGTTTTTGTGCTGGTACCATACTTTTTTCATTACTGTAGGTTTGTAGTATAGTCTGAAGTCAGGGAGCCTGATTCCTCCAGCTCTGTTTTGCTTTCTCGGGATTGCTTTGGCTATTCGGGGTCTTTTGTGTTTCTGTACAAATTTTAAGAATTTTTATTTTAGTTCTGTAAAAATACCATTGGTGATTTGCTAGGGATTGCCTTGAGTCTGTAGATTGCCTTGGGTAATTGTCATTTTGACAATATTGACTCTTCCAATCCAAGAACATGGTATATCTTTCCATCTGTTTGTGTCATCGATTTCTTTCATCAATGTCTTATAGCTTTCAGAGTACAGGTCTTTTGCCTCCTTAGGTAGGTTTATTCCTAGGTGTTTTGTTCTTTTTGATGTGATGGTAAAGGGGATTGTTTCCATAATTTCTCTTTCTGATCTTTCATTGTTTGTGTATAGGAATGCAAGGGATTTCTGTGCATTAATTTTATGTCCTGCAACTCTGCCAGATTCATTGATGAGCTCTAGTAGTTTTTTGGTAGCATCTTTAGGATTTTCTATGTATAGTATCATGTCACCTGCAAACAGTGGCAGTTTTACCTCTTCTTTTCCAATTTGTATTCCTTTTATTTCTTTTTCTTCTCTGATTGCCGGGCTAGGACTTCCAAAACTATGTTAAATAAAAGTGGTGAGAGTGGACATCTTGATCTTAGAGGAAATGCTTTCAGCTTTTCAACGTTGAGAATGATGTTATCTGTGGGTTTGTCATATATGGCCTTTATTATGTTGAGTTAGGTTCCCTCTGTGCCCTCCTTCTGGAGAGTTTTTATCATAAATGGGTGTCAAATTTTGTCCAAAGCTTTTCCTACCAAAAATTTAAGGGGGAAATTATACTACTTCTCTACAATATCTTTCAGAGGGTAGAAGCAGAGGAAATAAGTCCCAACTCTTTCTATGAGGCCGACATTAGCCTAATACCAAACCGAGACCGTGACCTTATAAGAAAAAAAAAAATTACAGACCAATTTCTCTCATGAACCTAGATGCAAAAACCCTCAACAAAATTGAATCCAACAATGTATAAAAAGAATTATACCACAAAAGCAAGTGAGATTCATCCCAGGTATGTAAGACTAGTTCAACATTTGAAAATCAATTAATGTAATGCATCACATCAACAGACTAAAAAGGAAAAATAACAAGGTCATATAAATAGATGCAGAAAAAGCATTTGACAATATCAAAAATCTTTCATGATAAAAATTCTCAAACGAGGAATAGAGAAGAACTTCCTCAACTTGATAAAGAATATCTACAAAAACCTACAGATAACATCATATTTAATGGTGATGAACTCAAAGCTTTTCTACTAAGATTGGGAACAAAACAAGGACATCCCCTCTTATCACTCCTTTTCAGTATCATACTGGATGTTCTAGCTTATGTAACAAGACAAAGAAAGGAAATAAAAATATACAGATTGGGAATGAAGAAATTGTCTTTGTTCACAAATGACGTGACTGTCTATGTAGAAAAAAATCAACAACAACAGTAAAAAAATCAACAACAACAACAACAAAAATACTGGAACCAATAGCAATTATAGCAAGGTGGTAGGATACAAGGTTAATATGCAAAAAGTCAATTGCTTTCCCATATACCAGCAATGAACAAGTGGAAGTTGAAATTAAAAACACAGTATCATTTACATTAGCACCCAAAAAATGTAGATGTAAATCTACAGCACTGTACAAAATCTATATGAGGAAAACTTCAAAACTCTTACGAATGAAATCAAAGAAGAACTAAATAAATGGAGAGCGATTCCACGTTCATAGGTTAGAAGAGTCAGTGTTGTCAAGATCTTAGTGCTTTCCAACATGATCTATAGCTTAATACAATTCCAATCCAATTCACTGCAAATTATTTTGTGGATACTGACAAACTGATTCTAAACTTTATACAGAGAGGCAAAAGGCCCAGAATAGCCAACACAATATTGAAGAAGGAGAACAAAGAGGACAAATGATACCTGATTTCAAGACATTTTAAAGACAGTATAATTATGGTGAAAAAATAGGCATATAGATCAATGGAATACAATGGGGAGCCCAGAAAGAGACCTACATACAGGCAACTGATCTTTGACAAAGGAGCAATGGTAATATAATGGAGCAAAAATAGTCTCTTCAACAAAAGGTGCTGGAACAACTGGACAATCAGCCTGCAAAAAAACAAAATGTATCTAGATACAGATCTTACATCTGTCACAAAAATTAACTCAAAATGGATCATAGACCTAAATGTTAAATGAAAACTATACTCCTAGAAGGTAGCATAGGAGAAAATGTCAATGACCTTGGGTAATGTGATGATTTTTAGATGTAAAACCAAAGGAATGATCCATGAAAGATATAATTAATAAGCTGACTTCATGAAAATTAAAATCTTCTGCTCTGTGAAAGACAATGTCGACACTGAAAAGAAAAGCTACAGACTGGAAGAAAATATTTGCAAAAGACACATCTGATAAAATACTGTTATCCAAAATACACAAAGAACTCTTAAAACTCAACTATGAAACCAAACAGCCCAATTTAAAAATGGGCCAAAATCTTAACATACATCTCACTAAAGAAGTTTTACAGATTGAAAATAATCATGTGAAAAGGTGCTTCACATCATATGTCACTAGGGAAATACAAATTAAAACAATGAGATACCACTACACACCTATTGGAATGGATAAAATCCAGAACACTGACACCACCAAATGCTGGTGAGGATGTAGAGCAACAGGAGCTCTCATTCATTGCTGTTAGGAATGCAAAATGGTACCTTTACTTTGAAAGACAGTTTGACAGTTTCTTTGAAAACTAAACATACTCTTACCATAGGATCCAGTGATCATACTTCCTGGTATTGAACTTAACCAGTTGAAAACTTATATACATGCAAAAATATGTACACAAATGTTTATAGCATTTTTATTCATAATTGACCAATCTAGTGGGGAAAACAGACATACACAACTAACTACAAATTAAGTAGAAGGAGATACACAATAGGCTATGACAGTGTGTAACAAGGGGCTCAGTAGTTAAGAGAGTAGTTTAGAGCCAGACCCCTAGGATTTGTATCAAAGATCTGCTGCTTTATTAGCTAGGAAATCTTTAACCCAGTGGTTCTCAACAAGGAGTGATTTTGCCCCCGTGGGGTCATTGTAATGTCTGGAGACACATTTGGTTGTTACAACTGGAGAGGATGCTACTGGCATCTAGAGGGTAGAGGCCAGCAATGCTACTAAACATCCTGCAGTGCACAGGATGGTCCCCCAAATAATTATCTGGCCCAAAATATCAATAGTGCTGGTTGAAAAACCTTAGCACATGATGTGAATCTCAAACCTGTTTTTCTAGAGGAGGACTCTGAGAACCAGAGCCATAACTAACTGTCCACTATACCTTTCCACTTCAAACTCAATATGTGTCATCTTCCCCTGAAAACCTTGCCCCCTCCTAGGTTCATTTTTTTTAAGTAAATGACACCACCATCTACCCACTTGCTCACACCAGAAATTTGAGTGCCATTCCTTCCCTTGCCATTGAAATCCTATACTTAATAAAATTCTGAGAGTTTCTCTCTTAAATATCTCCTGAATCCATCTACCATGCTCCTTGGTGGGACTTCTCCTTACTTTTCCAGCCTTCTTGCCATTCATGCTCCCACCCCCTCCTGTAACAAGCATGCTGGGAACATTTCATGTATATATATATTTTTTATTGACGTATAGTTGATTTACAATGTTGTGTTCATTTCAGGTGTACAGCAAAGTGAATATATATATATACACACACATGTCACCAGGGAAATGCAAATTAAAACAACAATGTGTGTGCATATATACGTGTGTGTGTGTGTGTGTATATTCTTTTTCAGATTATTTTCCATTATAGATTATTACAAGATATTGAGTGTAGTTTCCTGTGCTATACCGTAGGGCCTTATTGTTTATCTATTTTATGTACAGTAGTGTGTATCTGTTAATCACAAACTCCTAATTTATCCCTCCTGTTTTCCACTTTGGTAACCGTAAGTTTGTTTTCTATGTCTGTGAGTCTATTTCTGTTTTGTAAATAAGTTCATTTGTATTATTTTTTTAGATTCCACATACAAGTGATATCATATGATATTTGTCTTTCTCTCTGTGACTTCATTTAGTATGATAATCTCTAGGTCCATCCATGTTGCTATAAATGGCATTATTTCTTTCTTTTTTATGGCTGAGTAACATTTCATTTTATATATGTGTATACACACACACACACACACACACACATACACACATACATACCACATCTTATCCATTTATCTGTCAATGGACATTTAGGTTGTTTCCTTGTCTTGGCTATTGTAAATAGAAGTTGAAAGATACAAATTAATGTATAGAAATCTGTTGCATTTCTATACACTAACAATAAAAATATCAGATAAATTAAGGAATCAACCCCATTTACCATTGCATCAAGAGGAATAAAATACCTAGGAATAAACCTACCTAAGGAGGCAAAAGTCCTGTACTTTGAAAACTATGAGACGCTGATGAAGAGAATTGAACACTACACAAACAGATGGAAAGGTATGCTGTGTTCTTGGATTGGAAGAATCAGTATTGTTCAGATGACTCTACTACCCATAGGCAATCTACAGATCCATTGCAATCCCTATCAAATTACCAATGGCTTTTCATATTTTAGTCGCACTAAATCCCATACAGTCGGAATGTGTCATGCTTCACTGGCCACAGAGCACTCCTGTGTTCTCCTCTTTTTGCCTGTAGCAGTCTGGCATTGTCTGTGACCCACACACTTCACCTGATTAGCTCATTCCCATCTCGGTGTGGATGCCATTTTCTCCAGGAGGTTTTCTGTGATATTCCAGGCCTGGACATCCATCTACTGCTCTCCCTGGCACTTCCATAACATACACAACACTTTATTTTAGGGTTACATGAAATTGAAACTTGGAACAGATTTGGGTTAGGAAGACAATTTCAATACAGGAGTGAATGAAGCTGGAGAGGATACTGGGAGAACTAAAGAAAATTAATGGACGGAATGACAAGTCATCTGTGAGTGCAGCAAATCTAAGGAATAACCAGTACATAGAACACTGGGGCGTTTCTGGAGCACTTATAAGTGTGGTCAAAATCTAAACTGTCTGAAAACACACAGTAGGTCTAATGTAGCTAAGAGAACAAAGCAGTGATTCTGAGCAGGGGGATGGAGGGTGAGTTGCCTGAAGGGGACGATTGGCAGTGTTTGGAGAAATGCAACTTTCTAGAAACATACAGCCCACCAAAGTTGATTCAAGAAGAAACAGATAGTCACTGTTTGCAGATGACATGATACTATACATAGAGAATCCTAAAGATGCTACCAGAAAACTACTGGAGCTAATCAATGAGCTTGGTAAAATAGCAGGATACAAAATCAATGCACAGGAATCTCTTGCATTCCTATACACTAATGATGAAAAATCTGAAAGAGAAATTAAGGAAACTCTCCCATTTACCATTGCAGCAAAAGGAATAAAATACCTAGGAATAAACCAACATAAGGAGACAAAAGACCTGTATGCAGAAAACTATAAGACACTGATGAAAAATTAAAGATGATACAACAGATGGAGAGATATACCATGTTCTTGGATTGGAAGAATCAACATTGTGAAAATGACTCTACTACCCAAAGCAATCTACAGATTCAGTGCAATCCCTATCAAACTACCACTGGCATTTTTCACAGAACTAGAACAAAACATTTCACAATTTGTATGGAAACACAAAAGACCCCGAATAGCCAAAGCAATCTTGAGAAAGAAAAACAGAGCTAGAGGAATCAGGCTCCCAGATTTCAGACTGTACTACAAAGCTACAGTAATCAAGGCAGTATGGTACTGGCACAAAAACAGAAATATAGATCAACGGAACAGGATAGAAAGCCCAGAGATAAACCCACACACATATGGTCTCCTTATCTTTGATAAAGGAGGCAAGAACATACAATGGAGGAAGACACCCTCTTCAATAAGTGGTGCTGGGAAAACTGGACAGCTACACGTAAAAGAATGAAATTAGAACACTCCCTAACACGATACACAAAAATAACCTCAAAATGGATGAAAGACCTAAATGTAAGGCCAGACACTAGAAATCTCTTAGAGGACAACATAGGCAGAACACTCTACGACATAAATCACAGCAAGATCCTTTTTGACCCACCTCCTAGAGAAATGGAAATAAAAACAAAAATAAACAAATGGGACCTAATGAAACTTAAAAGCTTTTGCACAGCAAAGGAAACCATAAACAAGATGAAAAGACAACCCTCAGAATAGGAGAAAATATTTGCAAATGAAGCAAGTGACAAAGGATTGATCTGCAAAATATACAAGCAGCTCATGCAGCCCAATATCAGAAAAACAAACAACCCAATCAAAAAATGGGCAGAAGACCTCAATAGACATTTCTCCAAAGAAGATATACAGATTGCCAACAAACACATGAAAGGGTGCTCAGCATCACTAATCATTAGAGAAATGCAAATCAAAACTACAATGAGGTATCACCTCACACTGGTCAGAATGGCCATCATCAAAAACTCTACAAACAATAGATGCTGGAGAGGGTGTGCAGAAGAGGGAGCCCTCCTACACTGTTGGTGGGAATGTAAATTGATACAGCCACTATGGAGAACAGTATGGAGGTTCCTTGAAAAACTAAAAATAGAACTACCATATAACCCAGCAATCCCACTACTGGGCATATACCCTGAGAAAACCATAAGTCAAAAAGGGTCATGTACCACAGTGTTCATTGCAACACTGTTTACAATAGCCAGAACATGGAAGCAACCTAAGTGTGCACTGACAGATGAATAGATAAAGAAGATGTGGCACATATATACAATGGAATATTACTCAGCCATAAAAAGAAACAAAATTGAGTTATTTGTAGTGAGGTGGATGGACCTAGAGAGTGTCATACAGAGTGAAGTAAGTCAGAAAGAGGAAAACAAATACTGTATGCTAACACATATATATGGAATCAAAAAAAAAATGGTTCTGAAGAACCTAGGGTCAGGACAGGAATAAAGATGCAGATGTAGAGAATGGGCTTGAGGATATGGGGAGGGGGAAGGGTGAGTTGGGACAAAGTGAGAGCGTTGCACTGACATATTTACACTACCAAATGTAAAATAGATAGGTAGTGGGAAGCAGCCATATAGCACAGGGAGATCAGCTCGGTGCTTTGGGACTACCTAGAGGGGTGGGATAGGGAGGGTGGCAGGGGGAGAGGCAAGAAGGAGGGGTTATGGGGATATTAGTATACATATAGCTGATTCACTTTGTTATACAGCAGAAACTAACACAACAATGTAAAGCAATTATACTCAAAGATTTTTTTAAAAAATAGTAAAAAGAAAAATTAAAAAAAGGATCCCAAAAAAATAAAATAAAAAAATAAAAAAATTTAAAAAAAAAAAGGATCCTGACTCATAAATAAAAAATAATAGTGATGGAATAAAAATCTCTGAGTAAAAGACATATTACACAATAAATGCTACTGATATTAACTACTTTGAAAAACCCTAATATATATTCCCTCCTTTAGCCACACACCAGGCCCTAATAGATTTCAGTTAAATATAAATGTGAAATCATAAAAAGTCAAAAGGTAGTATGGTTGAATATTATCTTGAGTTGGGGAAAGAGAGAGGGAGTGATTCCAAGCATATCATAACAGAATGATAACAATGGAAAAGAAATCCAGGTATTTGCCAATATAACAAACTCTCTGTAAGTTAAAATAAAAATACACCATACACAAAATGAAAAGACAAGTAAATACGGGGAAATTTTGTCATATGTATTGAAAAGTCTGGATAGTAGTAAGTATGCTTTTATGATAATAAGAAAAGTAGTACAATCCTAATTCAAAAATAGGAAAGACATGAGTCTTCTCTCCATTGGTTATTCATTTGATATATATTTATCCAGTACCTACGATGTCCCAGACACTGTCATGGGTTTGAGTCACACATGTGATGATTAAAGCAGTGAGAATATATTTAGCCGTACTAAAAAATGAAACACAAATTAATGAAAAATACTCTGCCATTTTGCCTACCAAACTAAAATTTTTATACGATACTACTCAATGCCGTTGAAAATGCACTGGGACAGGCACTCAGAAAATGCAGACGAAGTGTCAATGAGCTGAGTTCTGCCAGCCTTTAGCTGGCAGTTTGGCAGGACACATCGAGTATGGCTGAGTTACTGGGGTCCTCAGAGAATAACATAACAAAATACTCAGATATTGGTACAAAAAATAAGCTGTCAGTTGTTTATTTGCAGTATATTTACAATAGTGAAAAATTAGGAATATCTTACAGAATCCAACAAAAATATTACTTAAAGTACTTAAAGTAACACCGTAACATGGAATAATGTATAAGCTTTATAAAACAGATTTCCAAAGAATATTTAATAGGATAAAAATTGCTCATGACATGTTACGTAAGTCAAGCACACTATTATTGCTATATGCAGCACAATATTTTTTGGCTGAGAAACACATATGCTTGCATTGAAAATAGTTGGGAAGGAAATCCTTGATGTATCAAGAGTGTTTACTTATCTTGAGGTGATGAGGCTTGAGGTGGTTTTTTGTTCTCTGTATGCTTTTGTTTGTAAGCTATTTATAATTAGCTAGCATTGTTTTTATCATAAAAACTGTGAATACGGAAGAAATAGTATTAAGTTTTGAAAAGGCAAGAAGAGGAAGTAATATAGATGCACTAAACATCTGCCTATATTATGGAGCTGCCTTGCAGCCTGGTCATTAGTTCATCCCCCCTGATTACTTAAACGATCTCTCTTTCTTTCCCCCCACCCATCCCCACCCATCACTTGCACACACACACACACACACACACACACACACGCACACGCACACGCACACACACCTGCAACAAATCCAGTCTTTCACTGGAGAGGTAGCTTTAGGCTTATTCAGTTAAATGCTTTATAGCATTTTTGCCAATATCCTGCTAATTGATCCAAGGAGCCATTTCCTCTAGGGATTTATAGCATTTTATGGTGTCAGATTTTCTTGAATTTCCTTACTGGATTTTTGTCATTACAGTTGTTTCATAGATTGAGATCTGTTCTTGGGAATGGCATTCAGTACTGGTGCTGGAAGGAGGCAGAGGCAGTTTTCAAGAACTGATTGTGCAAGACCCCTTGTCAAAGGGCTCGCTCTAGTTCCAGTTGATGGAGGCCCAGTGGTGAGAAGTGACCCTTTATTTATCTTGTTGTCTGTGTAAAGGATAGCAGAAACAGTGGGAAATCACGTTACATAAAAACCATGCAATGGACAGCTTGTTTGGATCAGTCTAACAGACTGACTTACCACCTGGCCTGTTCTTTAGAGGTGTCTAAAGGCCAGCAACATTGATTTCCACGTCAAGACTCATAACTCCTGGTACAAGTGACTCTCCTGAGAATTCCCCTTTTGTCCTAGCAAGTGACTAGAGACCCTCAGCGTTGCTGCTCACACTTTGTCACTGATTTAAAAAATATTCAAGGGCTTCCCTGGTGGCGCAGTGGTTGAGAGTCCACCTGCCAATGCAGGGGACGTGGGTTCGTGCCCTGGTCCGGCAGGATCCCACATGCCGCGGAGCGGCTAGGCCCGTGAGCCATGGCTGCTGAGCCTGCGCGTCTGGAGCCTGTGCTCCGCGATGGGAGAGGTCACAGCAGTGAGAGGCCCGCGTACCGCAAAAAAAAAAAAAAAAATTCAAGCGTCTCACACAGTGGCATGCAGAATTTAAGTAGATGTTAAATTTAATTTTTTAAATTTTATGTTACCACATGCTATTCGAAATAAAATGTAGGCAGAAATTCACATGATTTTTTAAAAAGTTGTGATAATCAGCCCTTTCTTCTCCTATATGAAGGAGAATTCTATCATCTTTATGTCATTATAAATTTTATTATCTTTTTATAACTTTTAATTTTATATTGGAGTATAGTTGATTAACAATATTGTGTTAGTTTCAGGTATACAACAAAGTGATTCAGTCATACATATACATGTATCTATTCTTTCTCAAATTCTTTTCCCATTTAGGTTGTTACAGAATATCGAGCAGAGTTCCCTGTGCTTATACAGTAGATCCTTGTTGGTTATCCATTTTAAATATAGCAGTGTGACAATGTCAGTCCCAAACTCCCTAACTATCCTTCATTATAAATTATTAATCCTAATAAAATGTGGGAGTCTTTTGGATGATACTATTTATTTTTGCACAGCTAGGTGCCTTAAGCCAGATGTCCTAAGGGAACAGGCCAAGAATGCTAGGAATGTGTGGAAGTGTGGGAACCTCTCCTAGGAACACGCGTGTCCACTGACATATTTATTCCACATTTGAAGCAGACCTCAAACTGAAGCCAATTAATATTTGAAAGTATGTGCAGAATTATTTGCTGAGGAGTGATTCCTATTTTGGGCACATGTTCCAGCTTTTCTATTTTCTGTTTTGCTTTCCCTAAAGCACAGTCAACTAACCCGAGACGCACAGAATTCATCGTACCCTTCCTTTGCCCGCGGAATAGAAAGTTCGTTCAGCAGAAATGCAAATGTCTCTTATCCCACTTTGTCAGGTTCTCCTTGTCTCTCAGAAAACATCAGTTAGATCTTCTGAGTGTTGGCCGGAAGCTTCATTTGGGGTTTCTCTTGGGTTCTCAGGATGCTCAGGGCTCTTTTCTCTCCTCCTCTTCTAGTCCTGCCTGTCTTCTCTCTCCATATAATGTAGGAACAGAGTTTATATTTGTAAAAGAAAAACCAATCCATTAATTACTTAAAATGTGACAATGAATAAATCTCCATCATCTCCTTCCCATCCACCTACTCAGGTGATGGATGACCCCGCGTCATACTTTCTTGAGACAATTGAAAGGATCAGAAAAACCTTCCTGCCTTTTATGTTAGAAGAACTTCCCATGGTCCTCTCTAAACCACTTGTGCACTAGACCCTGCCCGCCGTCGCCTGCTGAGGACACCACCCCAGCCCGCCCCTCCCTCTCTGTGAGATCACTCCCAGCTCTTTCTCCCAAATCTCATCTCATCACCCACATCCCTCTCCATCTCCCCACCATCTCCTCCTCCCCCTTTCAGCAGAACTTCTCCAGTCAGGTGTCTGGATTGCCTGCAGTTTCCCTCCAGTTCTCTGCTCAGGCTTCCTTAACTCAGGCTCTTGTTAGCCATCACTAGTCTCCACTTTGGAAAATCCATTGGTCAACTTTCAGTTCTCACTTTCCTGCACCTGACACGGTTGACATCAGCTTTCATGAAACGCTGCTTTCTCCACTTCCGGGAAAACATCCTTTCCTGGATTTTCTCCTAATTTGCTGATTGCGTCTTGGGCTCTTACACTGACTCCCCCAGACCTTGAACTGTGGGCTGCCCCAGGGCTCAGACCTCAGTCCTCTCCTGCTGTCTATACACACACCTCCCCCTTTGTGGTCTCATCCACTCTTAGGACTACAAAAACATCTGTAGGCTAGTGGTTCCCACGTTTCTATGTCCATTTCAGACCTTTCCCCTGAACTCCAAACTTGAATTCAGCTCCTGCTTGAGATCTCCAATAAGATGCCTAATAAACACCTCACATTTAAACTTCCCAGCTGGCATCCTCATCTGCTCGCCAACCTCCTCTGGTCACAGTCTCCCTGGTGTCAGTTGATGCCAATTCCATCCTTCCCGTTTCTCAGGCCAAAAACTGTGGAGTCATCCTTGACTCATCCTTTCTCTGCACCCCACATCCAAACCTCTATCCTCAAAAATAGATCATTTCTCAGAACGTCCACAGCTACCCACCCTGGCCATCAGCATCTCTCCCCTGATTACTGTAGCAGCTTCCTAACTGCTCTTTCTGTTTCCACCTTTGGCACATATGGCTACACATCCACCAGCATGTACCTTTTCAAACCTAATCTGGAGCATGTCGCTTCTCTGGTTGAGCCTCTCATGGCTCCCAAAGCCAGTTCAATGGCCTACGAAGCCCTGCATGATCTGGCCCCCTTTCCTTGCTTACTCTGCTCCAGCCACATGGGCCTCCTTGCTGTCCCTCCCACACTCCAGGCCTGCCTGCCTGGGGGTTTCTTGCCTGGTCTCCCCTCTGCCCCGGATGCTCTTTCCCCTGATGTCCAGGTGGCCTGTTTCCTCTCCTCGTCAGACACCACCTCCAGGAGGTCTTCCCAGACCACCCCATTTAAAATTGGAACTACCCTCACTCCCTTTCCCACCTTGTCTTTCTCTGCAGGCCTCATCCCTTTCGAATATGGTCTATAATTTATTTAATTGTCTTACTTATGGTCTCTCCTCCATGAGAATTTAAGCTCTCTGAAGGCAGAGGTTTTTCTCTGTTGTTTGCTGCTTTATCTAGTATGCCTAGCACAGTAGGCACTACCAAAATTAGTTGCATGAATGAATAAATCCAACTGTTTTCAGTGATTAAGAACGAGGACACAGGTGTAGATGCAAATTTTATTCCTTTGAGTTGGGTCTAGACTACATTTCCTACTCATTTATCTCAGATGCAACATTTGCAGTGGGCTCAGGGTGCAGGTATTCGATCTGAGTCTAAATAAGGGCACTTTCTTTCCAGCTGAGGGGACTCTGTGCTAATGAACTAAGTTTCATTTTCATGAACTCATTTTGAATAGCAGGACAGTCTTAGGCTTTTGTAGTGTTGCCTTTTTCTTCCTTCCTTCCTTCCTTCCTTCCTTCCTTCATTCCATCCTCCCTCCCTCCCTCTCTCTCCCTCTCTGTCTCTTCCTTCCTTCCTTCCTTCCTTCTTTCCTCCCTCCCTCCCTCCCTCCCTCTCTCTCCCTCTCTGTCTCTTCCTCCCTCCCTCCCTC
>NW_006771596.1:129722-153489 GCF_000442215.2 Lipotes vexillifer
CTCCCTCCCTCCCTCCCTCCCTCTCTCTCCCTCTCTGTCCCTTCCTTCCTTCTTTCCTTCCTTCCTTCCTTCCTTCCTTTCTTTCTTTCTTTCTTTCTTTCTTTCTTTCTCTACTTAATATATGAGACAAATTCTAAAATAAACATTTGTATAAGTACTAGCAGCAAACTGCTTCTTTGTATCCTTTTTTTTTCTGGTGTGGGATGGATTATCTCCCGCTTTCAATTAAGTTGAAAAAGGCATTTCAAAAAAACTGTGATTAGTTCATCACCAGAACCCCTGGACTTCCACTGGATCATGTCTGACACCCTCAAAGGCTTTCCCACTGATGTAGAACAAACTGCAGGTCTTCTCGGTGTGGTCCCATACCACCTGCCCCTGCTCACCTCTGCTCTAGGGCTCTTTTCTTTGTTCACTGTATGTGGCCTCACTAGTCTTCATTCAGCTCCTTGAACTGTCAAGAAATCCCATCTCCTGCATCTCCACCCGTGCTCTGCTTCTGCCTAGAAAAGCATTCCCTTCCTGGTTTACCTCGTTCCTTTGCTCTCAGGTCTCAGATGACGTGTCACCTCTGCAGAGAGGTCTTCTCTGCCACTGTCTCCAAGGTATCCCTCATCTTGATTCTCTTAGAGCAACTGATCTTCCTCCTTTGTGGCACATTGCAATTCCTAAGTGTATATTTATGTGTGTGTTTATGTTTATGTTATGTTTTATAGCTTAGGGAAGGCTTGACTGCCTTCCCTAAGCTATAAGTTGCCTGAGGATGGGGCCATGCCTGTGGTGTTCAGCCGTGTAAACCGAGCAGCTGGGTGACTGTCACAGTGGATGCTCACTGGGCACTTTCCTTTGATCATTCACCAGTACTCCCTCCACTGGGTGTGCACAGCCCATCGGGGATGCAGAAGACAAGATCAGAGTGGGGTGGGAGTGCATCAAATACAGAAAGAGAGTGGTGAGTGCAAGAACTCTGGCGCCTGGGATGAGTCTATCCCAGATGCTGGGTCAGGACTGGGCCTTTCTACCCCCTCTCCCCCTGTCCGAGGGGACAGATGCTTAAAGGAGAGCACGCCTCCTATAGCTGACACCCCCAGCAACAGAGCCCACCTTGCTTTCTTTCATCGATGAACTGTAGTTCCTAGTGACTGTAAATGCAAGGAGACAGGTTTCACAGATTTAACCAAGTAGTATAAGAGCACACTCAGAAGACTTCTGGGAGAAGGTGCAACCAATCATGCTAATTCTAGTAAAATGAGAAAGCCAGTGCCCCCTCTCTGGTATCTGAACTGGGTCATCATTTCACTTCACGTGAAGTCCTGGTTCATTCCTTTTACATCTTAGATGTCAGAAAGACCATAAACACCAAAACCTGAGGACCCTGAAATTCTTGAAGGAAAAAAAAAAAAACAACCCAGCCAACTAGTTTCCTAATCTTGAAAATTACAGTATTGGTCATGAGGATTAAATGGATTTGAGGAACAGCAGAAGGCAGGTGAAAGGGGGAAGAAAAGCCCGTTAGAGGAAGACTGGATGTGTAATCCAAGTGCTGGGCTCTCGTGCATCGTTGATGCGGTATTTTCTTTGCCCCATTTTGTTTGGGGCTCAGTCTGTCCCCTGAAAATCAGCATTTAAGATTGCTGACGGCTCTGAGATTCTGGGATCCCAGGCTGAGAGAATGGAGAATGGGGGATTTCTGACCCTCTCCTCTCACGCTGGGATAGATGTGGCTGCGTTTCTGCACCTTCTGTCTGACCAGCTGCCAGACCATCCCCCGATTGAGAGAATAGCAAAGAGTGATGTTGAGAGTCTCTTCACAAGCCTTTGGCCCCCTCCATGGCAGAAAGCTCATCACCATCTCCGGCTCAGCTCTGATCAGTGCATCTCATGCTCCCTGACTCCCGGCTTCCTGTTTCCTATAGAACAAGTCCCTCCCCTTAGCTTGGTCTCCAGGCTCTCCACCACCTGTTCCAAGAACAGCTGACACTGACAGGACACCTGCTGGGTACCAAGCTCTATACATTAGCCCTAATTTTCAAACAACCTTATCAGGGAAATAGGATTTTTCCCCATTTAGAGGTGGAAAACCTGCTCTTCAGGATGATAAATAACTTGTATGCTACAGAAATAGTGAGGGTAGAGATGGAATTTAAACCCAGGTTGGACTCCAACATCAGCTCTTTCAAGTTCGCAGCTCCCTTCACGGCCTCAGCTCTTGAGCTGTACCTCTGTCTGCTCTCCCTCCAACACACCGCACTCTACCAGCCAGACTGCTCACTGTGCCTGTTCTAGGTCTGCCTGCAGAATGTGGCTCAGACCACATCTTGCACGTGCAGTGTATTCAAAGCCCTGCCCCACCAACCCCAACATGTATGACACCTCCCCGCCATGGAGCCTTCTGTGATTTCCTCTGTATCCCATCCTTTCCCTTCCAGCTATCATTGAACACTGTGACTTCTCTACTGCTCTCTGCCTCAGATTACGGTAGTGTGATTACATAGTTACGTGTTTAATGTCTACTGCTAGATTGAGGGACTTTTATTTAAAGCAGGAGCCACGTCTTGCTCAGCTTAGATACCCCACATCCCTCTCATGGATGTTTGCGTGTCTCTCATGCCCTTCTAGACAGGATGCCTGATGGCCACACCCCGCCAATCTGCAGGCGCATCACCTCAGAAAACAGAGTGGGAGAGGCGTAAAGTCAGGTGGTGTGACAAGTCATACACTCACAGAGTGACGCTGCTGCACCACATTCTGTCTGGCTGACTTCACTGATAAGCTGAGATCTTCCTTCCCTGGCTGCCAACCAGACCTCGGGAAGCTCTCAAGAAGGGTCAGAACTGATTCCCTTACAGTTACTCTCTACGCCGGCTGATGTGCTTCTTTCCTGGTTTTTAGTGTTCATGAGCATCTCGAATCTGACCACTTGCCCACCCCAGAGCACAGCAAGAGTCATCACGGAGGCCCACATACCATATGGTTAAACATTTGGAAGTTATAAAGCTAGCTGCAAATGGTTCAATATAAGAAAATGAATAAATATTATTAAATGTATGTTTTAAATTGTTAAGTAAAATAAATATCAAATTTATATCAAAGTTATCTAAATAGAGCTGATTCTAAAACTCTCAAAAATTAATTACATTTCATTAAATATTTTACAAGGCCACCTGCCATTCTAGCCTTTAATGGTTATCTAATTGCCAATGGAAAGAATCATATCATGCTTTACACATGTTATATCTAGAAAAGAAGTTCTCACAGTATGGTCTGGGGGACCCCAAGGAGTCCTCAAGAGCCTTTCAGGGGGTCTTTCAGGTCAGTACTAATTTCATAGTAATATCAAGACCTTATTTGCCTTTTTTACCTCACTTCTCTCATATGTGCTCTGGAGTTTTTCAAAAGCTTCATGATGGATGATATCAGCAGTCTAAAGTCAGAATCAGGCATGAGAATCCAACTGTCTTCTATTACTTCAGACCTGAAAAAGAGTAGCAAAAAGGTAAAGCGTGGGCTTCCCTGGTGGCGCAGCGGTTGAGAGTCCGCCTGCCGATGCAGGGGACGCGGGTTCGTGCCCCGGTCCGGGAGGATCCCACATGCCGCGGAGCGGTTGGGCCAGTGAGCCATGGCCGCAGAGCCCGCGCGTCCGGAGCCTGTGCTCCGCAACGGGAGAGGACACAACAGTGAGAGGCCCGCGTACCGCGAAAAAAAAAAAAAAAAAGTAAAACGCCACACTTTCCACTATTTTTTAATTTTGAAAAATATAATTAGTTTGCATAAAATGTTATCCCTGTTAATTTAAGTTTGTTATTGTTGTTTTAATGAGTTAATACATATACTTAAATATTTTTCAGTTTTAATTTCATATGTAATATGATAAATGTTGATAGGTATAACCCACATAAATAAAAGTCCTTTGGGTTCCTCAACAATATTTGAGGGTGTAAAGTGATCTTGAAACCAAAATACAGAACTGTTGAATGAGAGCTACAGGAATACCATTTTAAGAGTAGTAGGTATTGTTTAATGATGTGAATGTCCCACAGACTCTAACCTACTAGGTCCTGAGACCTCTAGGACACTGAATTGGAACAGGAAGAGAAGCAAGAACTTGACCCTGCTGGGAAAGGATCCTTCATTATGCAACAATCTATGTTCTTTATGCTCCTCTGAGAGACACATTTGACAAGTTAATGAAATCTTCCTCACCTCTTATCTGAGCACTGCCCTGTTCAAATCCTCCCCAAAGCAGAGGCTACTTCCGGGTCAGCAGTGGAACAACCACCCACCCACTTCCTGGTGCTCAGATACAGTGGCTGTCCTTAGAGTGAAGGGCCTGGGGAGTACAGGTGGGGAGCATGTCCCTGGGGTCTGGGGTCTCCAGCAGTAGGGACTCTCCTGTGTTTGGGACTTGTGGCTTCCCTAAAGCAGAGTCCCAAGACTCAGAGCCTTTCTTTTGGGTCTGCAGGCTTGCCTACTTACAGGTCATCTTACTGTAAGAAGTGGGAGGACCGTTTTCCCCAGGATCTGAAATAATTTTCATTCTATTCTGAATTAAACAATAACTTTATGAGATACATTCACAAGCACTATTCCATTTTCTTCCCACCTGAGAAGTCATAGTATTTTTGTTTTGATGTTACAAATGAGGAAATGGAGGAGGTAAGAGAGTAAGAGATTTGCCCAAGATTGCAAGTCTAGCAAGTGGTAGAGCAAGGACCTTAGCAGGCTTTATCATTCAGAATCTTGAAGGGCTCCGATCTTATTCAAGTTGTGTTTTATTCACATTTGTCTTTTTTGTGTATGGATTTTTTTTTCTTGTTTTAAGGCTCTGATTTTTATTTAAATTTATTAAACTTAGTTATATGAACTTAGTATAATTTTTTTTACAAAATGAGCTGGCTCTTTTTAAAAAGAGCAGGTTTACCAGTAACTGGGAATTGCTGGGAAAATACTTACAGACATAGTGTAATTAATTCCTTGAGCCTTCAAGACAAAGGCAGGGGATGGGTTTCAGAGAAGGGAAATAGGTCGTTGTGAGAGCTTCCCAGGATTAGATGTTGAGCCAAACTGAATCAGAGTCTCACATGGGGAGCTTTGAAAAAGTGGGATGCCCAGGCCAATTAAATTTGAATACCTGGGGGTGGGAGCCAGGTATGAGCTCCTTAGGCTACTCCAAGTGCTTTCTGGATTGACAGCCAGTGGACTAGAAAGTCAAGAAACATCCCTGCAAAGACCACTGGGGTTCCCTGAAGTTTACAAGTCATATGCTGCTTGGATTCTAACTACTTATTGGAAGTACAGTCAGGAATGAAGTTACTCAGAGTCACAAAAGAATAAAGGACTCAGAGTAGGCTGGAGAAAAAAAAAACAAAAAAACAGCAAATACTGTGGCAGCCAACTTTAATCTCTTTAATCCCAGGAAAATGCTTAGACGTGGAAGAATAGGTCACACTGAAAGCACCAGGAATCCAAATTGGCAAAGGTCAGTGGTCTAAATGCAAGAACTGGGGAGAGGTCTCTTAGTCTGTGGTCTGTAAGTCTGTACTTACACCCTGCAAATTAATGAGAGAGCACAGAGGTGGGATGACAGAGGCCTTAAAGCTGTGTCCAGGAGGGAAAGGACAGACCAAAGGCAAATATATCATTGCCCTTGGTTCCAAGGGAAGACCCTGAGGAGTGGGGGGATCAGGGAGGGCAGGTAGAGAAGCAAATTGAACAGAGATGGGATGAGAAATCAGCACAGTCCAAACAAGCTGCACTGGTGCTGACTGCATCACAAATTATGAAGCCCAGTGATGATGCTGCCAAGACCGACCTGTCCTGCAGCCATGGGGAGCCCTTAGGACGCCTTCCTTTAGACTGCAGCTTGTTTGGGTCCTCTGAAGAGTGTAGCACAGCAGGAAGGCTGGCTGTGGCATTTTCTGCTCTTGCTTCCTTTCTCCTGATTGTTCAGTTGATCACAGCTCAGTTTCTGCCCTGGAAAAAGTAAAGTCAGTTTCATTGTACATTTATATTTATACGATTTGTATATTTATGTATTTCATTATATGTATATTTATAAATATTTAAGAATACTTAGCAAAAATGTTGACAAATTGTAGGCTCTCAAAAATTGTAGCTACTGTTTTTTCGTTACTACTCCTATTGGCAGATACACATAGTTTCTGTTTGGCACTCTTAAAATGTTTCGTATCCAATAGAAATCCAAACTGACACCCCTAAGAGGAACATCACTAACCATCCTCACCCAGAATCACACCGTTCAGCTCTGCTGGATAGTTGTGGTGTTCTGACTGCTTACTACAATTAGAAGGTCATGGACAGCGTTTAGAAAATTCCATGATGCTGCATAAATGCCTGCCGTGAAGAACCGTGAACATCCCGGGGTGGTCCTTTAACGTGTCCATACTAATTAAATGGGAAAGACAATAGATCTGCAAAGGATTTACAACCGTGATGGCAGTAACACTCATTTATTTACCCGCTCAAAAGTTATTGAGTGATTTGCTGTGTCCCGGGCAGCAGGGAGATACAAGAGCGAACAAAACAGTCCCGGCTCTCAGGAAACATGCCTTGTCACGGAAGAAGGTGGATAGTGAACAAATGGATGCATATTTGTTGGTCAGCAGTGTCAAATGCTATGAAGAGAGCACAGGGGGGAAGGGGAAAGTGAGTGAACATGGGAAAAGGATGGTACTTGCTGCAGGGAGATTAGGGATGAGCCTATGAGTAGGTGATGAGTGATGTTGGAGGGGAGCCCTGAGGGAAGGGAGATGGAGAGGTGTAGATCCTGGAGGAAGAGTATCCTGGCCGAGAGTATCCCCAAGAAGGGTAGAGGCCCTGTGTCACGGCTGTGATTGGTGGGCTGGAGGAATAGTCACGAGGCCGGGGCTGCTGGAGCCCAGGGAGGAGGGGAAGGATGGGAGCTGAGGTTGGGGACTTAGGGCGGGAGGATACATCACAGAAGCCCTGAAGCCGTGGTAAATGTTTTGGATTTAAACTGTGGTAGAAGGAAACTCTGGAGGGTTTGGCAGAAGGAGACGTGATCCCATTTAAATACATCGTTTAAAGCTTGCTCTGGCTGTTGAGTGGGAAATAAAATGTCAGGTGGAAGGAGAGAGATCCATTAGTCTGGAGGAGACCCTGGCAGCTGAAGTTAAGAAGACGGCAATTGGGGGACAGGCTGAGAAGTTGCCGGTGGCAGGGCCTATTCTGAAGCGAGCACTGTTGGGATTTGTGCCAAGCTGGATCGGAGGTGTGAGCGGGAGAGGCAAGGATGCCTCCGTATGTTCAGCCTGAGCACCTGGAATAATGGAGTCACCATCTCCTGAGATACAGAAGAGCAGACCAGGGGCTGGGTTGACCAAGAACTTGTGTTTGGACATACTGTGCTTGAGATGCCTATTAGAGATCCACGAAGGTGTAGCTGGTTGGAAGGGAAGACCCACCAACATTAAGTGGATGATTTTCTGCATGTTACACATGGGGACGTTCTCCCCAAGTCTCTTCTCATGGGGAGTGTTGTATTAACATCTCTCTCTTAGGGCTTACACAGCTGAAACCACCGGGACTGAGCTTCGTCAGGGAAGGGCGGGGTGGGGGATTAGTGGACAGGCCATAGTGAAGGCTGATAGATGCTAGAGTCACAGGATCTCTGGCAAATTACACGCATTGAGGTGACACCGTCAGAATCTGGGGGGAGAGCAGGGAGGGGGGAACAGGGTGCCCACATGTATTTGGAAAAAAATCCCCAGGGAGTTCTGATAGTATTTCTCTTGCTTGCTATGTTTCTGGGAATATTGTGATAAAGTTTTCCAAATCTTCTTGATGAGAAAATATGCAGTGTATTTGGAGTAAATGGAAGTTTAGCTGGGAAAGGAAATACATAGACTAGAAATCGAGGAGTCGCAAGCCTGAGGTCCGAGGCTCCATTCTGCTGCTCTTTGTCTCTGGGACCCCAGGCAAGTGCCGCCCTCAGAGCCCAGCTCCTCCTCTGATGGGGACTCTGATCTGTCTCCCTGGCCACCACGACCGGGAGAATTTTTAGACATGATGGCTGAGGAGGCCTCTTATAAGTTGGCAAATGCTGTGTGAAAGATTGCTATTTCTATTCACCCACCTCTTCTATCAGACTGGTTTTGCTAGAAGTTCATGGTCATCCCGTTACCATCCACCCTTCCTGAAGAATGTATAATGGCATGTTCTTCCCCATTGGAGATAATGAATCCCAAAGACAAACTCGCCTGCCCACATTCAAGGCTCCCCAAACCTGGCTGCAGCCTGTCTCTCCCGCCTTATCCTCACCTTCCGACTAGGTCAGTATCCCGCTGTGCTGGGCTTGATCGGATGTCCGCTTCACATGGGTGGGGCTTTCTGTCTCTTTAGTTCACTGGTTTATCCCATTGCCCACAATAGCGCTGGCTAGTAGCAGGCATTCAACAAATATTGTCCAATGAAGGAATGGGGTGCAGTCTCCCAGTAATGCTGTTCCTATGTGAATGGTAGCACCACCCAGTGGGGTTGGGTTCTAGCCCCTTTCTGAGACCTGCTCGATGTTCTCACTTGCCACGAGGTCATGGGCTAGAGCAGAAGAGAAGGAGAACCTGGAGACAGTTATTAAACCACTGTTGATGCATCAGGCATGTGCAGGATTGATGGGGCCCGCAGGTGGTACAGGAGAGGTAGGTGGGAATGTCATAATGTCCAGAGCCCATAGTGACAACTGGCAGGTCCATGCAGGCAGAGTATCCTTGAAACCCAACAAGGAGTAACTGGTGTGTGAAGCACAGAGGGAGTCTAGGAGGCCGCATTTGGGGAGCCAGGCTGGCTGTTGACATGGTAGAGGTCTGAGAGCTGATGGTGAGACTGAACTTCCCTGTCCAGGGAGAATGGCAGGACAAGACAGGGACCCAGTTCCAGAGGTTAAAGGAGAGGGTTGAGGTTTCCATCAAGACATGAGGTAAGAATACTCAGTAGTAACAGGTACTATTGCCAGGGGCCCCCCTGGACCCAGTACCTCGCCTCAGTTCTCTTTACTTCTTATAACCATCCAGGATAGTTGTCCAGCTGGTGAAACTGAAGCTCAGAAAGGAAGGAAACATTAGGACTCTCTGGCTAAGCATAGCTGGCTCATGACCACATCACTAGTCAGTGATGCAGTCACTGCTTTGCACAGGTGTGTCCTGATCCAAAGCAAGTGCTCTTTCCTCTGTATCTCACGTGGCTCCAGGGAACCAGCCACAGTCACAGGGGGCCAAAGTAGAGATAAGCTACAAGACCAACCAAAGCCCAGTTAATAAGCAGGTCACAAGGTCACAGCAGAATAGAAGCAAATTGGAATTCACGCTGCGTCACCAAAGTTCCCCTCTAAGGACTAAGCACAGGGGTGGCCCAGAGCCTGAGAGGGAGCTCGGTACCACCAGCAGCAAGAGGAGGGCTGGAGGACAGAGCCGGGCAGGTTGTGAGCTTGGATGACACCCTCCTCCACCCAGCACTCCCCACACCGCCCTGCACTCTTCTGTGACTTTACCATGAATGCAAGGAAACGTTTTCCAGGGAGTTGTGGGCGCTTTGCATTCAGCTCAGCTCTTTTGATGGTACAAGGCAAACTCTGGATGTTTGTATCAAATAATGCTCTGTTGCTGGCATCTGCACCTTCCCAAAGTCCAGTCCTCAAACTCGGGCATCACATGCTTTAGGGCGCTCTCAGATCTAAATGTGTTTTCTGGTGTGGCAGTGGGATTTTGTTTCTCTTAGTTAGAAACAACTTTAAGTGCATTATATAACCTTTAAACCCAGAGGGAAAAAGTCTAACATACATTAAAGGAGAAACCTCTCGGTGCCAGCTGGCCAAAACTTACTGCTGCATTGCCTGTGGCCTCAGATGCTCTAGTACTTCCACACGTCCATCACCTCTCTTTGAGAGCAACGTGCACACCCACACGGGTGACTACAACAGGAATAACCTTCAAGACAAGGGCAACAGTCCTACAACCAGCCTTTCTGGGGCTTGGGAGCGGGTGGTGGGAGGGAGGGTATTTCTGAGAGACCATTTTCTGGGCAGAGAGAAGTGGAGTGACTCAGAGAAATCCTAGGGGACTGGCTGCCACTGTTGCTGTGAAACTAGCTCCTTCCAGTCCCACAGGAAGCAGTCTTTTAGAAGGCCAAGCAAACAGAATATTCCCTTTGCTAACACCTGGCTCCTTAATCCGCATCCCAGTCCAATTCTGGCTATGGCAATGACTCTCTGAGGAGAAGGAGGTCAGGTCTTATTTTGCTGAGTCAAATGAAGCTTGGAGAGAGCCAGTGATTTGTTGAGGATCACACAGCAGGTAGAAGAGTATTTATGCCCAAGTTTGACTTCAGAGGCATTTGCCCCCAATCCCTTGCCTTTATACTACTGGGAAGGATGTTCCCTTACTCTGCCATCCTAGATGCTGGCAGCAGGACTGACTGAAGACCATACGAGCACTGGACCCAGATCAGCCCCCTCTTGGAGGTGAGGCTTTCCATAGAATACAGGGAATACCAGAGGACAGGGAGGTGGCCAGAGGCAAGAGCGAAGCTGGGTGATTAATGGAGGAGGATGTCTACATGACACATATTTTTTTCCAGCCCCTCTGAAGACTCTCAAATCAAGCTTTGTTTCTATCGAATTATCTCTCCATCTCATAGCCCTAATCAATAGTTCTTACATCACTGTGGTGAGAGAAAAACAAGTGATGGTAAGCCCATTCATACCAGACAAACAAAAGAAGATTCACTAAATTGGTTTTAAATATTAATGGCATCTATGACATCACTATATTGTTTTAAATTATTTTTAAAATCTCAAATCTATAAACAAAATGCTGCTTTTGACTTGAATATTTTCACTGATATGTGGTCATGCCAGCTTAACTAGCATTACTTATAATAGAGAAAAATCAGAACAATTTAAATTTCTAAAAATAGAATTTGTGTGATAATTATTATAATATAATATATGTGTTAAAATATTGTAGTTATTAAATTTTATATGATATATTTTTCATAACAAGGGGAAATTCTTATATACTATAATATACTATATATATACTGTATATATACTGTAATAGTTAAACCTAAAAAGTTAAACCTAAAAAGCAGAATATAAAAAAGACCCAATAGTTTTCCAGGGAGGACCTCCAAGATGGTGGAGGAGTAAGATGTGGAGATCACCTTCCTACCCACAGATATATCAAAAATACATCTACATGGGGAACAACTCCTACAGAACACCTACTGAACAATGGCAGAAGACTTCAGACCTCCCAAAACGGTCTTGGTGCTCCTGCCAGGTGTCAAGCCTGAGCCTCAGAGTGGGAGAGCTGAGTTCAGGACATTGGACCACCAGAGACCTCCTGGCCCCATGTAATATCAATTGGCAAGAGCTCTCCCAGAGATCTCCATCTCAACGCTAAGACCCAGCTCCACTCAATGACCAGCAAGCTCCAGTGCTGAACACCCCATGCCAAACAACTAGCAAGACAGGAACACAGCCCCACCCATTAGAAGAGAGGCTGCCTAAAATCATACTAAGTTCACAGACACCCCAAAACATACCACCGGACATGGTCCTGCCCACCAGAAAGACAAGATCAGCCTCATCCACCAGAATACAGGCACCAGTCCCCTCCACCAACCAGGATGCCTACACAAGCCACTGAACCAACCTTACCCACAGGGGGCAGATACCAAAATCAGTGGGAACTATGAACCTGCAGTCTGCGAAAAGGAGACCCCAAACACAGTAAGTTAAGCACAATGAGAAGACAGAGAAACATACAGCAAATGAAGGAGTAAGGTAAAAACCCACCAGACCAAACAAATGAAGAGGAACTAGGCAGTCTACGTGAAAAAGAATTCAGAGTAATGATAGTAAAGATGATCCAAAATCTGGGAAATAGAATGGAGAAAATACAAGAAATGTTTAAAAAGGACCTAGAAGAACTAAAGAGCAAAGAAACAATGACGAACAACACGATAAATAAAATTTAAAATTCTCTAGAAGGAATCAATAGCAGAATAACCGAGGCAGAAGAACAGATAAGTGACCTGGAAGATAAAATAGTAGAAATAACTACCATAGAGCAGAATAAAGGAAAAGGAACAAAAAGAATTGAGGGCAGTCTCAGAGCCCTCTGGGACAACATTAAATGCACCAAAATTCGAATTACAGGGGTCCCAGAAGAAGAAGAGAAAAAGAAAAGGACTGAGAAAATATTTGAAGAGATTATAGTTGAAAACTTCTCTAATATGGGAAAGGAAATAGTCAAGTCCAGGAAGCACAGAAAGTTCCATACAGAATAAATCCAAGGAGAAACATGCCAAGACACATATTAATCAGACTATCAAAAATTAAATACAAAGAAAAAATATTGAAAGCAGCAAGGGAAAAGCAACAAATAACATACAAAGGAATCCCCATAAGGTTAACAGCTGATCTCTCAGCAGAAACTCTGCATGCCAGAAGGGAGTGTCAGGACATACTTAAAGTGATGAAAGGGAAAAACCTACAAGCAAGGTTACTCTACCCAGCAAGGATCTCACTCAGATTCGACAGAGAAATTAAAATCTTTACAGACAAGCAAAAGTTAAGAGAATCCAGCACCACCAAACCAGCTTTACAACACATGCTAAAGGAACTTCTCTAGGCAAGAAACACAAGAGAAGGAAAAGACCTACAATAACAAACCCCCCAAAATTTTTTAAATGGTAATAGGAACATACATATCAATAATTACCTTAAATGTAAATGGATTAAAGGCTCCAACCAAAAGACATAGACTGGCTGAATGGATACAAAAACAAGACCCATATATATGCTGTCTATAAGAGACCCACTTCAGACCTAGGGACACATACAGACTGAAAGTGGAGGGGATGGAAAAAAATATTCCATGCAAATGGAAATCAAAAGAAAGCTGGATTAGCAATTCTAATGCCAGAAAAAATAGACTTTAAAATAAAGACTATTACAAGAGACGAAGAAGGACACTGCATAATGATCAAGGGATCAATCCAAGAAGAAGATATAACAATTGTAAATATTTATGCCCCAACATAGGAGCACCTCAATACATAAGGCATGTGCTAACAGCCATAAAAGGGAAAATCAACAGTAACACAATCATAGTAGGGGAATTTAACAACCCACTTTCACCAATGGGCAGGTCATCCAAAATGAAAATAAATAAGGAAACACAAGCTTTAAATGACACATTAAACAAGATGGACTTAATTAATATTTATACAACGTTCCAAACAAAAAACAACAGAATACACTTTCTTCTCAAGTGCTCATGGAACATGCTCCCAGATAGATCATATCTTGGGTCACAAATCAAGCCTCGGTATATTTAAGAAAATTGAAATTCTATCAAGTATCTTTTCCAACCACAACGCTATGAGACTGGATATCAATCACAGGAAAAAAAACTGTAAAAATTACAAACACGTGTAGGCTAAACAATACGCTACTAAACAACCAAGAAATCACTGAAGAAATCAGAGGAAATCAAGAAATACCTAGAAACAAATGACAGTGAAAACACAATGGGCCAAAACCTATGGGAAGCAGCAAAAGCAGTTCTAAGAGGGACGTTTATAGCAATACAATCCTACCTCAAGAAAGAAGAAAAATCTCAAACAACCTAACCTTACATCTAAAGCAATTAGAGAAAGAAGAACAAAAAAACCTCAAAGTTTGCAGAAGGAAAGAAATCATCAAGATCAGATCAGAAATAAATGAAAAAGAAATGAAGGAAACAATAGCAAAGATCAGTAAGACTAAAAGCTGGTTCTTTGAGAAGACAAACAAAATAGATAAACCATTAGCCAGACTCATCAAGAAAAGAAGGGAGAAGACTCAAATCAACAGAATTAGAAATGAAAAAGGAGAAGTAACAACTGACACTGCAGAAACACAAAGGATCATGAGAGATTACTACAAGCAACTCTATGCCAATAAAATGGACAACCTGGAAGAAATGTACAAATTCTAAGAAAAGCACAACCTTCTGAGACTGAACCAGGAAGAAATGGAAAATATAAACAGACCAATCACAAGCACTGAAATTGAAACTGTGATTAAAAATCTTCCAACAAACAAAAGCCCAGGACCAGATGGCTTCACAGGCGAATTCTATCAAACATTTAGAGAAGAGCTAACACCTATCCTTCTCAAACCCTTCCAAAGTACAGCAGAGGGAGGAACACTTCCAAACCCATTCTACAAGGTCACCATCACCCTGATACCAAAACCAGACAAAGATGTCACAAAAAAATGAAACTACAGGCCAATATCCCTGATGAACATAGATGCAAAAATCCTCAACAAAATACAGGCAAACATAATCCAGCAGCACATTAAAAGGATCATACACCATGATCAAGTGGGGTTTATCCCAGGAATGCAAGGATTCTTCAATATATGCAAATCAACCAATTTGATACATCATATTAACAAATTGAAGGATAAAAAACCATATGATCATCTCAACAGATGCAGAAAAAGCTTTCAACAAAATTCAACACCCATTTATGATAAAAAAAACCCTCCAGAAACTAGACATAGAGGGAACTTACCTCAACATAATAAAGGCCATATATGACAAACCCACAGCCAATGTTGTTCTCAATGGTGAAAAACTGAAACCATTTCCACTAAGAGGAGGAACAAGACAAGGTTGCCCACTCTCACGACTATTATTCAACATAGTTTTGGAAGTTTTAGCTACAGCAATCAAAGAAAAAGAAATACAAGGAATCCAAATAGGAAAAGAAGAAGTAAAACTGTCACTGTTTGCAGATGACATGATACTGTACATAACGAATCCTAAAGATGCTACCAGAAAACTACTAGAGCTGATCAATGAATTTAGTAAAGTAACAGGATACAAAATTAATGCACAGAAATCTCTTGCATTCCTATACACTAATGATGAAAAATATAAAAGAGAAATTAAGAAAACACTCCCATTTACCGCTGCAACAAAGAGAATAAAATACCTAGGATTAAACCTACCTAAGGAGACGAAAGACCTGTATGCAGAAAACTATAAGACACTGATGAAAAATTAAAGATGATACAAACAGATGGAGAGATATACCATGTTCTTGGATTGGAAGAATCAACATTGTGAAAATGACTCTACTACCTAAAGCAATCTACAGATTCAGTGCAATCCCTGTCAAACTACCAATGGCATTTTTCACAAAACTAGAACAAAAAATTTCACAATTTGTTTGGAAACACAAAAGACCCCGAATAGCCAAAGTAATCTTGAGAACGAAAAACGGAGCTAGAGCAGTCAGTCTCCCAGACTTCAGACTATACTACAAAGCTACAGTGATCTAGACAGTATGGTACTGGCACAAAAACAGAAATATGGATCAACAGAGCAGGATAGAAAGCCCAGAGATAAACCCACACACATATGGTCTCCTTATCTTTGATAAATGAGGCAAGAACATACAATGGAGAAAGACACCCTCTTCAATAAGTGGTGCTGGGAAAACTGGACAGCTACACGTAAAAGAATGAAATTAGAACACTCCCTAACACGATACACAAAAATAACCTCAAAATGGATGAAAGACCTAAATGTAAGGCCAGACACTAGAAATCTCTTAGAGGACAACATAGGCAGAACACTCTACGACATAAATCACAGCAAGATCCTTTTTGACCCACCTCCTAGAGAAATGGAAATAAAAACAAAAATAAACAAATGGGACCTAATGAAACTTAAAAGCTTTTGCACAGCAAAGGAACCCATAAACAAGATGAAAAGACAACCCTCAGAATAGGAGAAAATATTTGCAAATGAAGCAAGTGACAAAGGATTAATCTGCAAAATATACAAGCAGCTCATGCAGCTCAATATCAAAAAAACAAACAACCCAATCAAAAAATGGGCAGAAGACCTCAATAGACATTTCTCCAAAGAAGATATACAGATTGCCAACAAACACATGAAAGAATGCTCAGCATCACTAATCATTAGAGAAATGCAAATCAAAACTACAATGAGGTATCACCTCACACCAGTCAGAATGGCCATCATCAAAAACTCTACAAACAATAAGTGCCGGAGAGGGTGTGGAGAAAAGGGAACCCTCTTGCACTGTTGGTGGGAATGTAAACTGATACAGTCACTCTGGAGAACAGTATGGAGGTTCATTAAAAACTAAAAATAGAATTACCGTGTGACCCAACAATCCCACTACTGGACATATACCCTGAGAAAACCATAATTCAAAAAGAGTTATGTACCACAATGTTCATTGAAGCCCTATTTACAATAGCCAGGACTTGGAAGCAATCAAAGTGTCCATTGACAGATGAATGGATAAAGAAGATGTGGCACATATATACAATGGAATATTACTCAGCCATAAAAAGAAATGAAATTGAGTTAGTTATTTGTAGTGAGGTGGATGGACCTAGAGTCTGTCATACAGAGTGAAGTAAGTCAGAAAGAGGAAAACAAATACTGTATGCTAACACATATATATGGAATCTTAAAAAAAAAAAAAAGGTTCTGAAGAACCTAGGGGTAGGGCAGGAATAAAGATGCAGATGTAGGGCTTCCCTGGTGGCGCAGTGGTTGAGAGTCCGCCTGCCGATGCAGGGGACACAGGTTCGTGCCCCGGTCCGGGAGGATCCCACATGCCGCGGAGCGGCTGGGCCCGTGGGCCATGGCCGCTGGGCCTGCGCGTCCAGAGCCTGTGCTCCGCAGCGGGAGAGGCCACAACAGTGAGAGGCCCGCGTACAGCAAAAAAAAAAAAAAAAAAAAAAAGATGCAGATGTAGAGAATGGACTTGAGGACACAGGGAGGGGGAAGGGTAAGCTGAGACGAAATGAGGGAGTGGCATTGACATATAGACACTACCAAATGTAAAATAGATAGCTAGTAGGAAGCAGCCACATAGCACAGGGAGGTCAACTCGGTGCTTTGTGACCACCTAGTTGGGTGGGATAGGGAGGGTGGGAGGGAGACACAAGAGGGAGGGGATATGGGGATATATGTATATGCATAGCTGATTCACTTTGTTATACAGCAGCAACTAACACAGCAATGTAAAGCAATTATACTCCAATAAAGATGTTTAAAAAAACAGAATACAAAAATGTGTGGTCTCAATTATTTAAGAAAATGCACAAAGAGAAATGGAAGGAAATATTGGCAGATGACCACTCTGGTAGCCTCTGAGTGGCATGGTTATGGGGGTGTGAATTTTTTTTAATTTAAATTTAATTTTTGTGTATTTTTCAACATGTTAGCATGTATCATTTTTATACTCAAAAGTCCCAACTCTGGAATCCCTCAGGTCCTTGGAATTTGCAGAATATGGCTTGTTTTTTCTTGATGCCCAGGAAAGGCTGTGGCAGTGTCTACCAAGTGGTGAAGGCAATGTCTGTGGCCCTTACAAGACACACCCCAGTGTTCTGCTCTTGAGGTCAGCAGTGCAGCTGGAATCTGAGGTGGGGCGATTCCAGCTAAAAGAAGTGCTAGGGACAGTCTCCGCTCTCGTCCACCGCTGGTGCTCTCTGGTCCAGAGCAAACTTTTCCATGTCACTTTCACTTGACAGGTTTACGGCCCTTTCCACCACTCTATTGAGAAATGAGCCCGGATGTGAACTAAGGCTGGTGAATTCATTTAGAAACGAACCGTTCCAAGGTTCTTCCTGGCACCTCTAAAGAGCAGCCTTCAGGGTGCACTTGGCAGCCTCTGTAGCTCTGCCTCTGGCTGGAAACCACCTCCTTCTGCATCCTCTGCCTCCTTAAGTCTGATGCATGCCTTCAAGGCACTTAATGCACAGTTGTTAAAATAGCCCAATGGCCACCTCCTCTTTGCAGCTTTCTGTGACCACCACCCATTGGAGACAGTGTTGGACCCTTTTGGGGGATGGTTAAATTACAGTTGTCTGAGCCCCACCCCAGTCTGCTGAGTCAGAAACTCTATGAAGTCAGACCATTTGTTTTAGTTTTAGTTTTGTTTTCATCTCGTACAGTCAGCTTTTACTGCCTCAGTTATATTGACCAGGGATCATGTCTTAAACAGCTAGCCCAGAGCTTTGCGAAGACTAGATATTCAGTGGATATTGTTAAACAGAATTGAATTATATACGATCAAAGCAAGGGCACAGTTGAGTCCTGGTATTCAGGTCCTTGTCAAAATGCCACAATTACTTTTGTTTATTTCTGACACTTCCTAATCAGCAGATGGAAACGTTAATTATAGAGACTGCTTTTTATCATCTTTCAGATGGCTTTTGCATCCTGTAAAACAGAGGCTATGTGGAATAGGTCTCCCTTTGCTGTGTGTGGCCAGTATTCTCTAGGGATACTACTGATGTGGCAGCCAAGAAGAGAGATGGTTCAGATAATAGGCAGAAGGAGCCATTCACCAAAATGGTTTGCAAGGCTTTCTAGTCACCAGTCCCAGCAAGGATCCTTCCCATGCCTCCCCCTGCCCTACAGGTAAAAATGACAATTGCTACCCAGATTCCGATGGGTATCCCAAGACAGAGCGGTATTTTCTGAGCTACATGAGGTATAGCTACATTGGATTTGGCTCTAAGCATCCTTTTTCAGTGTGTTGATAACATGTCCATTGAAACACATATAAAATAGAGTCACTAGAAAGCAGTGCTTGCAGTATTTTTCTTAAAAACCTAAATTGGGTAGGACTTGAAGTACGTGTCCTGGATCCTCTATATTATGTTTGGGCAGGCACCATTCTCCCTGTCAGGAAGACCCATCCTACTCCGGACCTGCATTTGTGTTTCTTCTTGGCAACGCTTACTTTGGCAGTTGGGGAGATAAGACTGCAGAGAATACCCTGGGCCGTTGTTAGTTTTTCATACGAGTGTGACCTGGCTTTCCAGGGCAGATATAAGCCGTAGTTATACTCTGATTCATTTTCCAGTGTTTGACACGTTCATTTGTTGACTGAATGAATAAATAAATGAAGATTGGCTGGGAAATGCAGTCTTAGCAGTTTAATGCCACACTGACGTGTGGCTTTAACGACCTTGGAGTAATTTTAATGAAGAGTAAAATGTTGACCTCTGATGGGTGGGTCATAATTAAGCTGCTGACATGGAGTGCGTCATCTTCCCAGGACTAGTGGGGATGAGACTGTTGCGTGCAAAGAACAAAGCTAACATCTTGGAAATGGATGCGTTTAAGGCTCATTACCATTCTTTCTCAGAACTAAGGTTTTGTCTTGAACAGCCTTTCAGAAACCTGAATTACTTCATGTTTTTCATTTTCCTTTTAATTCCGCTGTCTCTTAGGTCTTTGCACAAAAGCTTAATGAGCAGTTTGAATGGTAACCCAGGCAGATGACAGATTCTCTGTCGCTGCCGCCCCACGAAGTGAGAGCTGTGTCTGCTGCTCCCACATCCCTGGAAGGATACAAAACTTTCATCTCTGATGTTTTCTGCCTGCAGGGGAAAATGGAAAATTAGAGATGTTATCTGAATAATTAATTCCAGGCTCAAATGAAAAGAAATTCTAAAATATCTAGATCATTGAGGCTTCTGAGTTTCTAATTTGTCCGGGTGTAGGAGGCTTGTCTTTTAAGTAATTGAAATGGCAGTGAGTGCCCTGGAATATATTACCATATCATTGAGACCCTCAACTTCTAGGCATCAGCTTCAGAGTGAAAACTGTCTTAGCCAGTTGATAATCATCTAGTTTGCCTTCTGGTGATGGCTATAGAGAGTCAAATTAACTTCTATTAAATTTTATGTAAACCCATACCATACTATTGAGCAAAGATTCCCCCAGGAACTGGTGGGACAGGCAGTGGCATTTGTCATTCATTGTGGCAGCTGCATCTTTTCTGTATCCCAGACAAGCTCAGGTGATGGTCCCAGGCATCCAAGAGAAAGAGATGACTATGAGAAAATCATTCCTTTTCTCTAGTCTGTAGAACTGAAAATACTCTCTAAAATCCCCAGCAGACTACAGCTCTTGCCCATGAGTTCAAAGGCTCCAAGCTGCCTCGATTGATTGTCCCTTCTCTTTAGTTCTGAAAAATCCAAAAGATTAATTGGTATGACAAAAAATTCGGAAGGGACTTTCTGTGAAGGCTGTTCAAGAATTTCAGTAGCGAAAAAAAAAAAAAAGAATTTCAGTAGCTAGTGTGATGTGAGCATGTTTAAAAGGTAGTAGCTAAGTTTCTTTTCTCCGCTGGGTTGATTTTCCTCCCTGTCATTTCAGCTGTCCCAATCATTTCGTCGTACATTACTGAAGATACACCTAATTCCTTTTTAATAGCACCAGCTGTCTCTTATTTCCTTCTTCTTCCACAGATAGCCCTTGATTTAAGCCATCTCTGCCGGTCCTCGTCTTATAGCCTGGGTGCTGAGTTGGTGCAGCCTGCAGTGGATAAGAGAATGAGTGACAGCTAGAATTGGAATTGAGTAATGTGGGCTACAGATATCACAGGAGTGGCCACAAGAATGACAAGGAAGGAACTTGGGAAGGAATGTATTATCCAGGATATGAACTGCCTTTTTCACTTCTCAAGGGAGGCAGAGGGAGGGATATGAAACAGAAATAATGAGAGACCAGATGCATTTCATTTATTTTGCCAAATGCTATTTATGTTTTACTCTTCATTTCTGCCCTAAGTTGTCTTCCCAAAAGTGGTCTTAGGTATCGAATTTATATCAGATCTGGATGTGTTCTTCCTGGGCATGTTGAGAACAGAAGCAAAGAGCTGCTGCTAGCTCAGTTCCTCTGTGTCCTGATAACGGGTCTTTATGGTCCACGGTCCTAACGACTGGCACCTTTGTTAGAGCTGGAGTCCAAGATGGTGCCTTCCTTTGTGCTGATAGGTGATCTGAGAAAGGAAGTGCTGACGACCTCCCGTACTCCTGTGGTGACAGCTGTGCAATATCCATCTACCCTCCCGGTAGCTGCCCCTAGTAGCTTGGCAGAAACTTCTACCAAGTTGCTCCTAAAGAAAGTTGTTCAGTAGCATTTTCACAGCATTTGTGAAAGCACAATGTAGGTGAGCCCGCTACTACATGTCCTATCGTCAGAAGGGCTCACTCTCCCCAGAAGAAACACCCGTCTCCTTACTTCGGCATACAGGGCCTTTAACTCAGTCTTGTCTCTACTCCAGCCTCATCCCTCCCACTGCTCCTGCCCCAAGCATCCTGCCTCCGGCACACTGGTCTTCTTCCTGTCCCCTGAACACGCGTGATGGGCTTTATAACTCTCATGCCTTTGCGTATATTCCTTCTGCCTAAAATATACCTTCTCCACTTCTCCCTAAAGTCTTAATTTCCTTCCTCATCAGACAAAATGAGTAGTTCTCTCCCTATCCTTTGTATCTCCCCAAACTTGTTGGTTTGTCGCCCTGTGCTGAAATGATTGCTTATGCATCTTTCTTAGCACCAGATAGAAGCTAGCCCAAAGCCTCATCCCCAGTGTGGTACAGCTCACATTGTAAGTATTCATGTGTGTCTAACTTAGCATATTAATTGGCTCTGGTCACCACTGGTAACATTACTTTGCTATACAACCAGGAAGGATAGCCTTTGTACTGAATTCTATGGCAAGATAAGGTTACAAATACAGTATGTTCCAGAAAGTTGGTCTAATCCACTCTGTATTGATGTGTTGGGCGAGCTCTGCGAGTGAAGAGTGCGAAACTCCAGAAATGTATTTCTCCCAATTAGCTCTGAGAAGCAGAGTATTCTAGAGCACGTGCTACTAAGTGATGCGAAGTTTTCTGACAGTGAAATTAGGCACAAGTACCCTTTGTCTTAGAATGCGCCGCACGGTACGTGACACTGCCGTACTCCAGGATGACTGCAACGGTGGTGAGATCCCAGTAGAAAGAGGCCATGTGTGGTACCTCCGAGGTGTCCGTGACTGTGCCTTCACATTGCCCTTCGTTCATACACCCTTTGAAGGAGCCAGGATGTATGTTGTTCCTTTACTTCTCCTCTCCCAATGAGACTTAGTGCCTACGTTGCAGATGGTACTGAGGGTTTAGACTTAGGGGACCATCTGACTGGTGCAGCTTCTCCCTCCACATGGACTTGACTTTCAGAGTTGCTTTAGCACAAGCTCCCCCAGACACAGCAGGCTTCTTGCTCCCCTCCTTATTGCTGCAGGGTGATGCTTCTAAGGTGAGCAAATTGTTATGTTTCCCAGATCAACTCTCTCCTGTGGCTTCCCATCCTCCAAGGGAGGAGGTCCTTTGTCTTGTGTGGTGTGGGAGACCCGCCTCCCACTCTTTCAGCTGTGCTGCCTGATTCTCTGGCAGGCAGCTGGGAGAAACTCTGCTCAATCCAGGAGCACACCATGCTTTTCTGTAAAGCTGTGCCTTTACACACCGAGTTCCCTCTGCCTGAATTGGATCTCCCTCTGCCCTTGCCCAGCTGGCGACCTTCCTACCGCTCCTTCCAAATACTGCTTTGCTGTTCCGCCACCTGGGAAGCCCTTGCCAGCATCTGTCTCCCTCCCACGCGGGACCTTGTCGCCGCTCCCGTCACTGCCCTGGTCGTTGTGTCATGGTGGGCTGCCTAGATGTGCGCCTCCTGCACAGAACTCTTTGAGGAGAGGAACACTGTTTAATTCATCTCTCCTCCATACTCAATACTGAGCACAGCGTCTAGTACATACTAATGACTCAATAAACATTTGCTCGTTGAACGGGATAAAGGAAGGGAGAAGAAAACCAAGATTTTACTGAAAAATCCACCCAACTGTGCTGGGTCCAACCTTCCAGGGGGTGGAAGAATTTAAAAGAAAGCATCTATATTAGCACCCCGAACCTCCACAACAGATAATCACTTACTTTTCAGTATTAAGTCCAATATGTATGCAAACTTAGCCCCTCATTTGAAATCCTCCAGAAATGTCCTTCTTACAGCTGCATTCATTGCCTGGCCGCATTGCCGATTAGCTGGCAAATCTGATCTGAATCATGAAAATAGGAGGGAAACACACGGTGCCTCACGTTCTCCACAAGCCCGATGTCCCTGCTGAAGGAGGCAGGCCGTGGGCCTCGGGTTCCCTCGAGGCTCTGCTGCTCACTTGCTGTGGTCGGTGCTGATGATGCCTTTCTGGGGGCCTCTGCTTCTAGCGGGCGGGAGCAGGGCTGGGCAGGACCTCCCACGACTCACTCTGGGAGTCTGCATGACTGTTTTTTGGGTTGGGTTTGGGAGACAGGACTGTCACCAAGCAGGCGCCCTGGCTATGGGAGAGACACCATCACCCCAGTGTCCTGGAACCCTGCTGAGTTTCGGGAGCGGAGCTGCTGGGGGTCGGGATGTTCCTCATGGCTGCCCAGTGCTGGATGCCAGGAGTAGGACACTGGTGACGTGCAGACCTTCTGCTCCCCTGCACTCCCACCAGGGGCCTCCCTAGTGGTCAGCAGGGTCCCTGAGAGCTTGGGTGCCCTGACCTGGCCTGGCCATCACTGTGGTTCTGGGAGATGAAAGTATTTCCTTTTCTCCTGCAAGTGTCAATAGGTAAAGAAGGAACTTTACCAACATCCATCAGGATGGGACCCTCTTGAGGAGGAAACAGACCTCTTTAACATTGAAAAGGGAAAGACAGGACCTTTTTCATATCTGGGCGTGCCCATTCATTCTCTGTCTGTCATCTGTCTGTCTGTCTGTCTCTCTTTCTCTCTTTCTCTCTCTCTCTCTCTCTCTCTCTCTCTCTCTCTCACACACACACACACACACACACACACACACACACACACA
>NW_006771596.1:153499-186631 GCF_000442215.2 Lipotes vexillifer
CAAAAAATAGAGGCAACAGAAGTGTCCATCAAAAGACACACACACACACACACACAACACACACACAACACACACACACACACAGGAATACCACTTTCAAGGACCTTTCCTTTCAACGTAGAACAGAAGGAGGTGCTAGGGATCGGGGCTTTCTCCTAAAAAGCATGGGAAGGCCCCCCTACCTCCCACCTTCCTATCTCCCTTCACCTCCAGCCCCTGCCCACTGTTCCAGCTGTACAAACTGCCCAGATTTTGACAACTTGGTTCTTGAACACCTCCAAGCATAAACCTCCAGAGTGGCCCAGAGCTTCACCAAGAAATTCCAGACTTGACCATAGCGGTGAAAGGCTATGCCACACCCAACAAAGCGTGGCAGGGCGTCCCGCTCACCCCTCTTAGGTGCTCTTAGGTGTGAGCAGAGAGAAGGCACCTGACCCACAAACAAAGACTTTCCTCCCCGTAAGTGGGGCCCAAGGGAAGTGGGCTGGGGTTGAGCAACTCTAATAGACGTATTGGGGGACTTCGTCCTCAGTGAGAAGGCTCTGTGTGTTCCTAAAATAATGTGTTGACTGTCATTTTAACAAGTCCCATGTCTTTTAAATCCTGACTTCCTAGGCAGATATTCCCTGGCTTGGCTTGCTTTGCTTATTAAATTTTTCTCTGCCTAATGTTCCCTTTCAGCCGGCAGTGTGTGGGATTCTGTTTCTCCTTCAAAGAAAAGGAGCCCACACAATTTAGTTTACGTAACTCTGCGATACTCTTGTGCACAATGGCCAGCATAAAAGACAGCGTTTTCAACACATGGCTTTGAGGCTAAAAGCACAGTTTGGAGGCACAGTGTCAGGGACGGGTGCCCAGGAGCTGAAGAGTTGGACAGAGATGACGCTACCGTAGCTGCCTCCCACTCTGCTCCTGAGACGTACACAGCCGTCTGGTGGGGTCAGGGTCACCTCAGCCCCTCACACCCACCTCTGCCCCACAGTCTCACTCACAACAGCAGAGATAGGAATGTACGGACAGGACTCAGATCTCAGGATGTGAGATGGAGAAGGGGACCGACCAGGGGCAGTATTTCATCTTGTCCTCAACTCTCCCTTCTGACCAGTGTCATTTGGGAACCGGTAACTCGGGGGATTCTGGGCACCAAAGTTATGTGCTTGAGACAAAAGAGGCACTGAGATGGGTTCCTGAGATCAGGGAACAGAGCGTCACATGGTGACCCCAAGACAGAGGAGGCGGGCACACTCCAGCCTGCATCCCACACACACCCACTCATTCATTCATTCACTGAACATTCACTGCATCCTTGCCCTGCACTACTTTAGCTGGAAATGCAGACCTAAAGGAACTAGGCAGGGACCACGCTGTCTTGGCGCCTGAGTCTTAGTGGAGGAACACTGATGAGAAGTAGGTTAACAAGACAGTTGCAGAGAGAACATGTCCATCAGGCTCTGGTTTACTTGCACTGTCAATGAAAATAATCAATAAACAATCTCTAGTAGGAATAGAGAAGAGTTTTATATGAGCCAGACTGAGGACCATAGCCCAGAAGACAGCTTCTCAGACAACTCTGAGGAACTGCTCCGGAGATGGTTTTCAGAACAGTTTTATGTCTTGTTAGAACGAAGAACACCAAACAAGTCAGGGATACATTCCTTCAAGGTTTCCAGGAAAACAGATCAGCACGTACACAGCGCATCAGTAAGGACTTGGCCCCTGGAAAGGGAGTCTTATCATGGAAGGAGGACCAGCATTGGCATCCAGGAAGGGAGGCATTTAATCTTTATTTTTAACATGGACATTCCTTATTTCTGGTCAATGTGCCTTTTTCCTTAATAATTAAAGCAGATGTACAATGTATGTTTGATAGGCCACAAACAGGCTGCTCTGGTTAGCATAAAATTCAAGTTAACTCATGTACAAGCCAGAATGACTTTCCCCGCACCTCAATATGTGAAAATTTATTTTATCAGCATCAAGCCCAGAGAGGGAGATTCAGGATTGAGAACAGAGATGAGAGCAGAAGGTTTGGGGCATCAGTGGTGCAATAAGCCAAGGGGACTTTTGAATGTGATCAGAGGCAACAGTATCTGAACCCATTCGTTCAGCCCCTAATAAACCCTCTTTGTATTATGACCTCAGCTTTTGTCAAAGATTGTCCAAGCAATCAGCCGCTACATTTGTGATTTTAGAAAAAGACGTTCTTTTAAGATGTTGTTCACCACATCATGTAGTGTCCCCTACCTAAAGTTAAAAGTGAAGCATCTTATGGAGGGAGAAAAAAATTCCGATATTCTGATCGTGAGAATTACATTTTCCTTTATCGTCTTGGCTGCCAAGAATCTCAGAGGAGAATGTGAGTCTCAATTATTGCAACTTTATCTTCCTGTGTTTTAATTTGGAGAGAGTGCTTACGAGTGGTCCAAGTGCCCACTTATAATCGCACAGAATGGCTCAAATCCCTATTTCCTGCTGCAAGAGGCATGACCTTGGGAATGTTTATTAACCATCTGAGCTGGATTTCTCACCAACATGGAGAGAGTGATAATTGATAGGGTTTTAATGGGATAATGTACCAAGTTCCTTCCATAGAGTAAATGCTCCCAATATTACCCTCTTTCTTATTGCTACTTCCGGATTTTTGTCTGGTTTATATTTCTCTGTTTCCTTGTACATTTCTTTTGTTGTAAATTTTCTCAAATCCACTGTAGAGACAAGTTATATAATTCTTTTAAGTTCCAATACCCCCCTGTTGGCATAACAAGATCTGAGTGTAGGATAAGAAAGCTTCAGGCAGCTACTTGCTCAAAATAAAATCTGTCCACGAACTCAAATAACTCTTATGCTCTTTCTCCAGCTAAATAATGCCAGTTTCTGTAACCTCGTCTTGTATACTTTAATGAAGTTTCCTTCAGGGCCTATGTTTTCCACTCACAGTTTTTGATTCCTGAGTGTAGAGGCAATTTTTAAGAATCACTTTCTCTATTCTAGATATGCCTTTTGTCCACTTTCTTTTCATATCTGAGACAGCACTCACTCACAGCTTTATATTCCAAAACAGAAAAGCTATTAATGACTCTGTCAGTTAGAAATTGACACAGCCGAATCTTTTGTCACCCTATGTTCCTCAAATTAACAACAACAAAAAAAGGATATACATAACAACTTGTTCCTTCCCTAGAAGTGATGCGGTTTTTTTTTCCTTTTAAGATTCTATCTCCTTCTGGAAGGTTTTGTCTTTGCTAATATACTATAATGCATACTAAACAGATTAAACACACAGGCCTATTCCAAGATTTAAAAAATAATCAAAGAACATATCACTTAATTCAAAACATTTCCACAATTACAATTACAAGGTATTTTATAAGTCAGAAAGCAAAACAAGTAAACAAAACATCATTGTTGGATCCTCCGAGACAAATAGGAAACAAACCAGCACATGGAATCTCACTTCCTACTATGCAGAACACAATGTGATCAGATTGTTTCCAGCGGCTCACACATTGGCTCACTCAGTGGATCTACTTTTTCAAGGGTCAATTAAAATCTATGCCCAGCATAGCCCATAACTAGGTGCCCTTGATTACAACCAATAATTAGAAAATTATAACGTTACTGAAACTGTTACTAATATTCTTGTGGTTTTCTTATCCATGTCTATTACCTGTCACCAGTGTAAGAGAAGATAAAGGATATTTGAATTACTTGATGGGATGGAGAAAAAACTGGGCAAACTTTAGTGATACAGTTAACTTCCTCATCATCCATCAAGTGGGAGAGCCTGGAGAAAGAAGGGAGATCTCTGTCAGACAAGATGTGCCTGAGAGATGAAGAATTGTGAGGTTGTAAAACATTGGAATCACTGTCTAGGAAGAGAGTGGTCTTTTGTCCAGGGCTATTTAAAAACAGGACAGATGCTCATCTATCTTCCACAGTTCAGATGTGAAGGGAGAATGATTAAATTGCTTCTTCCAGCCGGATGAGTCTATAGTGTAAACTAAACACGTGTGAAGACCTGGGGGAAACATGGCCACAAAGGAACCATGCATTGGGAACCAACTACCCGCCTGCTGCATTCCAGAAGCAGCTATTGTGAGCCTTTGACAATAACACCTGTTTAGGACATGACAGCTTAAAGTTTGATGTTAGCCTTCTTCCTAGGTAACTTTTTGTCTATTTTATCACCTCTGCACCATCTACTACTAACTTATCACATCGTTCTGTATCTTATCTATTTGTATTAGTCATCTTAAGCCCTTTCTGGAACAAGAAAGGACATAATTAAATAAAATAAATTCTATGAATTAAATTTTTTAGCGCTTTTCTCTGCGTGTGCCAGATGTCATGCAGTTCCAGTAGGAAACACTGGCCTCAGGGTCTTCATGGTTTAGGGCAGAACACAGACAGGTCAACTAGCAATAATACAGTGAGAATCTTTGCAGGGCAGTGGGATTCCTGTGGGATCATGGAGCACAAAGCCCCACTCTCATGGGAATGGGAAAGGCTGTAAGGAGAGGTTATAGCAGAGCTGGTGCTGGAGCATAACCTCAAAGCAGAATATAAATCCTGCCTGCAAGTATGAGTGGGGAGGATGTGGGCAAAGCTGGGGTGGGGTGAGGGGAGTGTGCTCTTCAAGGAGCAGCGTTGAGGCTGCCCTTCCAATACCAGGCAAATATCATTATTCCAGTCTAGTAAATTACTGACAAATGTCTTCCCTGACTCATGTTTCCTTCTGTGCTTTTGTTCCCACCATGTGGACAGTGTTCACTGGTGTAATTTGACAGTGTCTGGTTTCCACGGAATTCTAATAATAATACCACAGCAGAAGTGTCTTCAACAAAAGAAAAGCACTCTGTAGTCTTTTTTGAGGCCCTCACTGACACGACAGCCTCAACATGAATGCAAAAATATCCCACTCAGGTAGTAACCTGACAAATAAAAGGAGGTTTATTTACCCAAAAAGCAAAAGGAAGATTTATCAAAAAATTGGTAGATAGGACACCTTTCCAAACATGCCAGCCTGTTCAATATTTGCAACTTCAGTTTTGTAAGAGGAAACCTGGAGGGTCATGACTAGGAATGATTTGTAGGTTTGCTGTTGAATGACTTCAAGTGTGAGTCTCTGGGGACAACATGAGGGGACCCTTGGCCATTGCGGGAGCGTGGCTGACTGCCCGGGACCTCTGTTTCAGTAGTATTGAATATTTTAGTAGTAGATTTTTATTTATTGAGCACTCACTATAGTAAGAGCTTGGCTTGCATTATCTCATTAAATTCTGACAGCAACCCCTTTACAGATGAGGAAATAGAGAACTAGAGAGATCAAGTAAGTTGTCCAGGGATACACGGCTTGGGAACTGGGAGGTGCTGCTCCAAATTTGCCCATAGTTTGATCTAACTCATAAGATATACTCGATTATCTCATTTAATCCCAAGTAGTCCTTTTTAACCTCCATGATAATACTGTAAGATACTAACAGTGCACATAAAGTATGTGTAAACTGAAGAAAGGTTATGCTCTAGCAGCAGCCTTCCTTGTTTTGGAGGTTTTACAAAGGTCTCTGATCAAAGCGCCCTGGAGGATGATGAGGTTACTGGGATCCTCTTGGAGCTGCCCTGAAAAGGCAGGGTGCCTGACAGGTGGCTGGGTTGTCTGTGTTTCCTGGGCTCAAGGCTGTGCCTGTCTTCCTGAGAGGTGGACTGGTTTCCAGGAAACACTGTGGTCCATCTATTTTCATACTGTTGCAGTGACTAACATTTTTTTTTTTTTTTGCTTAAAACATAGGACATATGGTACCAATAGTGTGATGAGATGCTTTCTGAAGTCTGGCTTTTCCACCAATAGTAATTCCATGGTAACCACCAGTGGGACTAGAAAAATCCCTAACGAAAGATTCAGATAATGAATGAATAGGCCCGCCATATGGCCATTAAGGCCCAAGACTCCAAATGCCAACGCTGTGCTTAATCAGGTTAACAGACTCTTTACAAATGCCCTGGTCTTGGAAGATGGAAAAAGTATAGGCCTAAATTACTGCTAAATAGACTTATATTATCTGAAGAGTAGACTGGTGCTGGGGTCTGGTCCTTGTGGCTGGTAAACAAAAAGTCAATAACTTGCATTTGATTGATGTGTATAATAAGTTACAGTCTCTGGGATCTAAACTGCATGATTCAACACATTTTAAGGCCTTAATCTTCTCTTCTTGAAGACAAAAGTTTTATTGCTGTACAACAGCATGTACTTTTATAGCCAGGAACCCCAAAAATGTACATTTAAATCCCAATTGTAGTATACTTTGATGAAGTCAAAATCACCCTTGCTTGTTTCACAAAAGAATCCCTTGTTCTAGGACTTCCCTGGTGGCGCAGTGGTTGAGAGTCCGCCTGCCGATACAGGGGATACGGGTTCGTGCCCCGGTCCGGGAAGGTCCCACATGCCGCAGAGCGGCTGGGCCCGTGAGCCATGGCCGCTAAGCCTGCGCGTCCGGAGCCTGTGCTCCACAACAGGAGAGGCCACAACAGTGAGAGGCCCGCGTACCGGAAAAAAAAAAAAAAGAATCCCTTGTTCTAATTCCATAGGATGCCCCTTTCCCCATGTTTTCAAAGCTATCTGCCTCCAAAACAATCGAGTCATTGCTCTGCATCAGCTCAGCTAGTTTTAAGTGCTCCGTGTTGTAAACAATAAAAAACATGCATTTTTTTCCTCCACAGATGCAATGTTTTCTACAATAACATTGGCTCTGAGGGAGACGTGGTCCTCTGAGATTGGGTTTTAGTGAAAACGGTGGTGTTTGAAGGTTACTAGGATATCTGAGATCCTTATAGGAATTTCAGGTGGTCCAGAGACATTCTATAGAGTGAAAAAGCTGTAAATGGAGAAAAAGTGACTGCCTCACCCAGCAGGGACCGCCTCTAATTCTGTGCTGAATGCTGCAGGGATCACTAAAATGTGCAATGATAATAACCATCATTTACCCTAAAGAAGGGTAAAATTGGATCCAATTGAATTTATGCTGGAGAACTCAAGAGATGGCACTTTGTTTGGGGGCAGTCATACCTCCAGGGCCATTCTGCAGACATGCCTGGCCTTCTGGTACTAAGCAGGCTAGAGGAGGCTGAGACCCCAGCAAAGCACAAATGCACGGCCCCTTGGTGAGTGTGCATTTAGTTTTTGCCTTCCCCGCCTGAGCCAGGGCTACAGCATTGGCCCCGAGGAATATGCTCTATGTCTATTTCAAATCTTCCTAAAAGGGCTGCTCTGTCCCAGCTGGCTTCCCCCAGCACATCCTCCCTTCCCTGTGAAAACAGTGACTGACGGTGTAGCCAGCATCTCCCGCCCCTGCTGACTGTCTGTTTACCCCGACAGAATCTGTACCAGAACAGGTTCTTAGGCCTGGCCGCCATGGCATCTCCATCCAGAAACTCCCAGAACCGACGCCGGTGCAAGGAGCCCCTCCGCCACAGCTACAACCCAGGCCAGTTCCACAGCATGGCCATTAGGACCGGCCCCCATGGCGCTGTCACCATCCCCCGCTCCACCAGCGACACCGACCTGGTCACCTCAGACAGCCGCTCCACACTCATGGTCAGCAGCTCCTACTACAACATAGGGCACTCGCAGGACCTGGTGATCCACTGGGACATAAAGGAGGAAGTGGACGCTGGGGACTGGATTGGCATGTACCTCATCGGTGAGTAGAACAGCACTTAGTGCCACGGAAATAATGGTCTTAGCAGTGTGGTTTAGGCATCCAACAAGTATGTTAATTCATAGTTCACTTTTATGGATGCTTTACTATTTCAGCAAACCCGATCATTTCATTAAAACGCACAATTCACAATCAAATGTGTTATACACCATATTCTAACACACGGAGGACTGCACATGAGGCTTCACCTGCCAGCCCTATTCAATGGAAAAGAATCATGAGATAGCAGGACGGGGTGTGGCTGAACACAAATGTCATTGCCATTTGCAACTACAGAAGTTCTTCTGCTTATGAGTAAGTTAATATGAGAAGCTCGTTTTTAAATCCATGTGTCCGTAAGACCAGAGCGACACCGTATCCGCAACCAAGGTATGCACATGTATGTGGGGTGATTTCACTTTAGTTTTCAACATAATCGTAGACCTCTTTTCACCTGCTCTTTCAAGATTCGTACTGCTTTGTATTCCAAAAACATAACGGATGATACAGACGGTGAGAGCAGGCACACCACAGTCTAAGGAACAGTTGTGCTGGCTGAAAGGAGAGTGACTGGAGAAAATAAATCTCACAAATTTGAAATTATGAAGAGAAATTGACATGAAGATGTATTTTACATGGTGGAATCAGATGTGGTGAAAATTGACACATTCACGCTGGTAAATCCACAAGTGAAGGTTGTAATTGTTGGTGGGCTGAGGGGACGGTTCAAGTTCAACAGAGGCCAGGCCTTCTGCATTTCAGTCTGTACAACGAAACATTTGCACATTCAGACACGCTATGCCAGATTTAGCATCATTGACTATCAAAGACACCAAAGGACTGTTATGAGTATTTTAGAACCCGGATCATTTTTATGATAAAATTCGGGGGCTCTTATCTGACTAACTAGCTGTCAGGGAAATTTTTTTGGCTCTTTTAAAGGTTTTGCAATCAGTTTGGTTAGTGTCTTTACAATACACACATTACTGTAAAGATGGAAAAACATAATTTTTGAAATTGTTACACAAATAGTGGTTACTCAACTAAATTGGACTTCCAGACAGGTAAAATTTAATTGGCTTTAAAAATAGTTCTGGAATCGGTGTTTGAGTACCATCAATCTCAAACAGAGCCTGCAAAAGAACAGACCACCAAGCACATTTTGTTTAGTCCATATTGTTTTTTTGTTTTTTTTTTAATAATACACAATGTATTTATTTATTTATTTATTTATGGCTGTGTTGGGTCTTCATTTCTGTGCATGGGCTTTCTCTAGTTGTGGCAAGTGGGGGTCACTCTTCATCGCGGTGCGCAGGCCTCTCACTATCGCGGCCTCTGTTGTTGCGGAGCACAGGCTCCAGACGCGCAGGCTCAGTAATTGTGGCTCACGGGCCCAGTTGCTCCATGGCATGTGGGATCTTCCCAGACCAGGGCTCGAACCTGTGTCGTCTGCATTGGCAGGCAGATTCTCAACCACTGCGCCACAGTATGGGAAGCCCCATATTGTTTTAAATTTGGTTAGTTGTCAGGATTTCAAAAAGTAGAGATTTCTTGCTGAAATCCACCTTTCTAGCTTCTTGTGCAAAAGTCCTCAGTTTGGCTGACTGATCCCATAATTCCTGTGGCTCTAGTGGGCTAGAGTCAAGCATTAACTTCCCCCTTTCGACTAGCCTGCACCCTTCAGTTTTGTCACAGGCTCCTTGCCACCTATCCCTACTTTAATGTTGATGGTTACTTGTTTAGCACCTTAGGCAATTAGATTTTTGGCCCCAGATCTAGTTTTGAAGCAGCTCTTCACAGCTGTACCTTCCTGCAGTGGTGTCAGTGGCATTTATTTCTCAAGTCAAGGAACAGCTGGAGTAGAGCGTGGCAGGGGGAAAGGTGGATACCTTCATCCATGGGGAAGGGATGGATGGATCTGGAGCTCAGTCCTAGATCCAGGCTGCAGTGTAGATCTGGGATAATTGGCCCTGAGAGTAGAAGAATTCACTCGTGGATTGGGTGTAAAAAGAAAGCACCAGAAGGTCCCTATCAGAGAGAGAGGCAGAAGAGGAACTCAAAAAGGAGATGGGGGCATCATGGAGAGGTAAGATGAGAATCAGGGGACCACGTCGTAGAAGACGAGAGAGAGGGTGTCTGAGGAAGGAAGGGATGGTCGGCGGGATGAAGTGTCCGGAAGCTCCATGAATGAACAAGATCTGGTGTTAACATGACATTTTGACTGAGACAGAAGTAAACACGGTTCATCCTCTGAGAATCTCAATTTGACAGTTTATTCTTCTCACAGTAGCTGCACATATATAACTGTGAAGTGATTTAATGCAAAATGCCAACACTTTTGGCAGAATAGCATTTCAAAAGCAACTTCCAAATCCAAAATTCTCTGTGAATCTTAAAAGTTCATCATTGGTGGGTCCTTAGTAACTCACCTTCCAGATTTGCCGTGCCTTGCCAAAGAGCAAATCATAGAGCTCTGTGATTTCATCTAATCTGTCATTTCACAATTGAGGAAATGCCAAGTCAGTGGTTCCCAATGCCACACAGCTGCCTACCCTGGCGGCAGACCCCACAGTGACCATGAGGATATCTTGGCACATTTGGGTGCAATATCGCGTATGGGCCATTCCACATCAGTGGGCAACCTAAATGTCCCCGTGAGGCCAGGTTTGTGATGCTTTCAGCTCTGCCCTCCAGAGCTCTCCGGACAAATGTGACTTTTCTCCTGCCATAGTGAGTGAGATATCTGGATTTGGAAGGGGATGTGTGGCCCTGCTCACTGACACTGTCACCAAGTCACCAGTGCTGTCTTCAGCCAGGAACCCAGCAATGGGACAATAAAAGTATTACCATTACTTTCACAGTGAGATTGCATTTGGTTGCCCTCATTTATGGAGTGGTTCCTGAACTGGAGGAGCAGGATGAAGTTTTCTCTCCCCTAGTGACACAGAAAGGGGAAAGATCCTGGGGTTTCAGTGACAGCTTGACCTGGCTTAGAATCATACTCTGCCACTGGCTGGATGTGTGGCCTCAGCCAGATAGTCATCAGAACGTCAGCCTCCTTATCTTCAAAATAGAGAAATAACTTTCTCAGGATCATTGAATGGAATTGATGAGATACTGTGCATTTACAGCCTGTTGATCAATAAATGCGTCTTGATTTAACTTGTCAGGTAGCTCTAGTCTCTGGATGCATTATGGCAAATTACCCTAATTCCCAGGCTTCATTCAGCCTAACCATGGCCCTTAGACATGCGCTCAGTTGTTTCAGTTGTATGTTACAGACAGAAGCTTCTTACCAAACCCCCAAGGACCTGGAAAGAGATCTTAATTGTCAGTAAACAGGCAGAAGCTTGTGATTTGGTCAAAAACAAGTACTTAGTGGCAGATTCGCTACTCATCAGTATTCCTAGGAAATAGTTTTGCAATTATTCATTCAGTAATGCCTACTTGACTTTGACAAGTAAAAGCTAATTATTTGTGAGTCCTATACTTAGTGTTAAAGATTCAGCACACTGAGGGAACAGTATTGTATAACTGGGTTAGGATACATACATTGAAGAATACAATTAAGACCTCTAACCATAAGAATGCTAAATTAATTAGAGCACATCTATTCAAGTATTTTTCACCTCTTCATTTTACGTTCCAGTATTTTAAAGACTTTAATATCTTAAAACCCTCTTTAGGATGATCAATTTTTTTTTAATAGCCATTCCTTTGACTCTGTTGGAAGGAGTCCTTATTAAAACTGCTGAAACATGAAGTAAGTATGCAATTAAAATTATGAAAATATAATTGAATAGGTAAAGTAGGCATAATATGCTCATAATTTGCAAAACTAGCCTTCTGATAAATTTAGCATTTTAATAAGTCATATCATTATTATACCATGCTATACCATGCTATCCCTATACCATGCTAGAATTTGCTCAGTAATTTAAATCATAATGAAACTAGAGTACATTCATGCATTTAAATTTCAACAAATCAAGAGATGATAACTCAGAGCAAAATTAAGATTTAAAATTTCCTAAAATGGCATCTTTGAAGGATCTCCATAGGCTGGTGCCTGAGGACATATATTCTCTTCCGTACCTTTTGGTTGCCTTATCTGTGTGAGGTTAGAGATTATGGTCTATATCAAACTGATTATTTTTTAAATTTTTGAGACTTCTTCTGTGACCTATCCCTGCTCAATGTTTATAAATATTCCATGTATGATCATAAAGTGTATTTTTGTTGTGAATAAGGTTCACTCTATCTATCTACCTATCTGTCACCTATCTAGAGATAGAAAATATCTTATATATAGAGAGATATAGATATCTTATACATAGATATGAATATATACAAAGGTTTAATATACATGTATATAATATTTATATATAAATATTTTTATGTTATATAAATATACAGTGGTAACAGTTCCCATAGAACCATGCAAAACAGGACACAATTCGGATATGTACAAGTTTCAGTTCATAGGGTAACTCACAAAGCAAGGATCCTCTCTCTCTCTCCCTCTCTCTCTCTCTCTCTCTCTCGTGTGTGTGTGTGTGTGTGTGTGTGTGTGTGTGTGTGTGTATTTCAGTTCAATCACATAAATTGTATATTCTAATTTTCTGTCTCTTCCATTTTTTGAATAGAGTGTCTCAAAATCCCTAGCCAAAAATTTTGTTTTAATTGGTTCATCTATTTCTACCTTTGCTTCTGTAAGTTTTATACTTTGCAGATTTGATGCTGATTACTAAGTGCATGAATGTTCATGATATTTACATCTTTTTCCTCTATAGTTTCTTACAGGTTATTATTACAGATCTGCCTGTGCCCCTTGTGCTATTCTTTGCCTTGAATTTTGTTGGGTTTTTTTTTTTTTAACTATTTAAGGCTGCTAGTCTCTCTGTTTTCTTCCGCTTCACATTTACTTGATCTGTCTTTTCTTTATTTTCAACCTGTATCTTTTTTAAGTGTAGCTCTTTGTGTGTGCTTTTTTATTCTGATCTGGATGTCTCTGACTTTTAATTGGCTAGAATAGCACATTTATATTTATTATACTTACTGTTCTATTAGGACTTATTTTTGCCATCTTTCTTTAGATTCTTTATTTACTGTGTTTTCTTTTTGTTTCTTTGATTCTTCTTTTCTGCTTTCCAGTGGACATTTGGTAATATCTGAAGACATTTTTGGATGTCACATTGTAGGGAGTGTTTCTGGCATCTGCAAGGTTGAAGCCAGGGATGCCACCAAACAGCCTATAATGCACAGGACAGCTCCACCACAACAAAGATAACAGAGTTATCCAGCCCAATATATCAACAGTGCCAAGGTTGAGAAGCCCTGTCTAGACCACCATATTCACCCCCATTTATTTATTTATTTATTTATTTATTTATTTAATTTATTTAATTTTTTATTTTTTGCGGTACGCAGGCCTCTCACTGTTGTGGCCTCTCCCGCTGTGGAGCACAGGCTCTGGACTCGCAGGCCCAGCGGCCATGGCTCACGGGCCCAGCCGCTCCGTGGCATGTGGGATCTTCCCGGACCGGGGCACGAACCCGCATCTCCTGCATCAGCAGGTGGACTCTCAACCAGTGTGCCACCAGGGAAGCCCCCCCATTTATATTTTTAATCTCATCAATATCTCTTTTTCCAACAGACTAGTAGTTCATCCAGTGTAGTTTCATATTCCTTTGGTCTTCCAGGACTTTGATTTTCCAGATATGGACACTTTTCCTTTTATCCTCAATATCCCTTAGTCTCTCTTGTATATTTTTGAACTTTTTTTCTAGAAGTGTTTCTCAATCAGATCTCTGGCTTCCTAATTCATTTTTCACCAAAACTCATACACTATAGTAGGATAATGCAATGATGGATGAAGGCATGAATATAATAGCCACATGAATAGCACTCATATCCTACACATTAGTTTCAGTGGATTTCAGTTATCACTCCATGGGGAAATAGTTCTATGGTTAAATAAGGATGGAAAAATCTGCCTACATTGCCCCACTTTAGAGACTCACAATATATATTAAAGGTTTGAGAAGCTTGGAGTAAGCAGCACACTTTACTTGGTGTAACCCAGCATTTCCTATACTTTCATGAGCAAGAAACACTTGCTCAAATATTTCCCAATATTTGCCTGTCAGGTGTTCCACCGTGGAAAACCCCACATTAGGAGTTATGGGAAGTTATAGAATAAGTACAGAAACCCAACCCTTGCCCTTAAGAAGCATTTAATATGCTGAGCCTTAAAATGTAATGATTTAGGATGAAAGCTAAAATTTTCTCTCTGGCCAGACACCTGCACACAGCAACTCCCAGAATGCTTCCTTATGGACATCAACTCTCGAAGAACTGAAGTTTTTCTCGTACATCAGGCACTCTATTAGAATATAGAAGAGCTGAAGCTGTGCTTCCTAGTTATGGCACAACCAGTGAGGTTACTTGTGTTCAAATAAACAATCTGAGGGAAAAGCCACAGAAAACAGAGTGGCACTGATTCTTAGGGCCTCCCCTGCCATTTATCCTTAGATTCCCTTCCTAGTACAAGAGAACAGAGACTCTACATCCTTGGCTTTGTACTGTGAAAGGCAAGTAGATTCTCCCCAGATCTCCTGGCCTGCTATTTGGTAAATCCATAGTCTAGAGATAGTGGGAGAATCCTTGGAGATTTTTCTGAGATTGGTTATCAGAAGGCGCAAGTTGCTCTGCGAAATGGAAGCAATGTTGTATTTTTTCTGTTGGGCTTAGGTAGTGGATCAATTCTTCCTTTAATTGCTTCTGTGCTCACTTGCCCATTCTGTTCTCAACAGCAATAGTCTTTGTTGTATACTCTTCTATTATCAAGTGTAGGAAGCACAGCTCTAGTTTTCACTTTGAAGACAAAGCAAGATGAATACTCCTGGTTTCTTAGATGTGCTTGTTTCTGTAAGCTTCACTAGAACTTTGTGACTCAGAATTTTGCAAAGATCTTTTCTCTATTGTGAACTGTGGAGCAGGAGGTAGGATTCTTCATGCTAGAAGAAAAAAGTATCATCCAGCAAATGCAGTCTTTTTTTGAGAAACTTAATACCTCTCTATATGTTCAGTACAGAATGAGTAATGGGAAAAAGTTAAATAGTACTGGCCTAAGCTAATGTTTCAGGTCACTAGTGGTTTTGCACAGTATCATGGAGCTTTGCGATAGAGGGCCGTATTTTTAGCCCATACTATAAATATAAATAGCTGCTTATTAGATGTCTAACACTGTTCTGAGACCATTACCTGTATTATTAGTTCATATATTGCTCACAACAGACTTTGAGGTTGGGATTAATATTATCCGCATTTTGTGGTGAGGAAACAAAGACACAAAGGGATTAAGTATAATGCCTAAGATCCCATAGCTAGTAATGGTACCCTAACTACTTCTCTCAAGGCGGCTGTAGATATCCCTGTAATCACACAAACATTGCTCCTACAAAAACTTGTACCGTGACAAAGGATGCAGAAAAGGGAACCTCGCAGTAGGGAGCCAGGGGGCTGCCATTCCTCAGTGTGATGGAGGGCAAGGCTTGGTCCCCATCATCCATCCCAGTTCTCTTCTCTTCTCCAGTGCCTTCCTCTAGTGTAGACTCTGGTCCCTGAAAATTACGTGTCTCAGACTCCTGTGCAGCCATGTTCCAGATGCAAATTTGGTCCCTTCATTTAGATGCACCTGTGCAAGTGTGGGAGGGCGGAAGTGAGCTGGGTGGTTCCTCCTGATATTTAGCCTGTGGTTGCCACAAGCATGGCTCTGAGGAATTAAGCTTTTCTATCACGGTGTCCTAGCGTCCCCCCACTCGCTTCCTGGCTGTGAACAGGCAGCCCGGTGGTAGTGGCAGGAGCCTACTCAGCTTGCCACTAGCTGGTCACTCTCTTTGTGGGTGGAGAGGCAGTTGCTGAGGCTGTGCCTAGCGTCCATTTATCTAGCACCTAATTCTCTGCATAAAATCCCTTAGTGCATAAAATATCTGGTCTGATTCTGTTTTCCTGCATCTGACCCTGACAATACACTTGGATTCCCAAGCAAAGATTAGTAACTTCTAACAATTGGCAATACACGCCTTGGGGGAGGGAGCTGACTTCTCAGCACAGATGGTCCAGGCAAGAATACCGACTCTTCTATTTTCTTGCATGGTATTTGCTATGAAGTGTTACTGTTATAATAAGGGAATGGGATACTCATTAGGACCAACTGGCAGTCTCTGAAAACGTGTTTAAACCTGTACAGCGAAATGTATCTTGTTGTCTTTAAAATGTGTGTTACTTTGCCATTCTCTTTGGTTTTTTTCTGATTCCTCCCACTTACTCACGCCCATCCTTTTTTTCATTTGTGCCCTTGTGGTTCCTTGATATTTAACCCATTCTTATACCCACTATCTTCTCATGAAATTGCCTGTTTTCTTGAATAAATCCTCAAATCTATTCAGAACTCTCTGAGAACATAGGCCCTGTCTTGTTCAGCAGTATATCCCCAGGGTTTAGGATACTAACTAGAGTGGAGTATAAATACTCAATACACATTTACCTAGTGCATGAATGAACACCCCCTTTCTAGGTGTTACTCTATATGGATACCTGACCATGACTGTTAAAGTGAATGTTCTGGTGATCAAAGTGGATAAACTCAGGAAAATACCTCTCCTTGGAGAATTGCCATAACGAAGCAAATTTCTATCTGGGTACTGAAGACCTAGGGAGCTAGGAAAACATTATGCCTTTTTTTGCAGAAATGAGGCAATTACTGTAAAAGACGTATTATGCAATCATCTTAGCAGCCCAAACAGGGCTGTGAGCACACACTGTGATTATAAAGACAGACGAATTTTGCAAACAAGTGATTTTCCAAGGGATACAAACAGTTCCTGCTGTTAATGAGGCAGAGACGGTGTTACTCTGCCTGATCGTCTCGGCCAAAGAAGAGGCAGCCAAAAATGTGCAATCGACTTAGCAGGTCACAAGCACGTTTACCAGTCATCTCACGTAATCCACGCCCCCCACCCCCATGAGGTCCCAGTTATTACCACCCCGAATCTCGCAGATGAGGACCTGCAGCTGTAGAAATGACGGTATTGGTAAATGGCGCAAAGGTCCTTGGAGCTGGGTCCTTTCGCTATAAGCGCTGCCCTCTTTCACCTCCTCCTCTGTTTTCCGAATCCCTCCAGATGCAGGAAGTGAACCTCAGAATATCTCAGCTGCAGAGCTAGGGCTCTGGGCCTCCCCTCGGGAGCTCCTGAGTTCTGGCTGTCCCCGCAACCAGCGCAGTGGATTTGGACTCTCAAAACATGGTTGTCTCACAGCTTCAGGTCCATTTAGCTCAGGTGGTTCCTTTCTGGGTGAAGTGGGAACTGCAAGGGCCCCATGGAAGATTAAGGTAAAATTCATATCCCTGTCTTCGCCTGCACTGAGAACATGAGGTCTGGAACCAAGGGGGAGGCAGTCGGCTCGGTCTTCACAGATCTGTCCTCTCTAAGGATGCTGCCTTGTTCTCTGGGCACCAGCTTGAAGAGGGACATTGATGGGTTGCAATGTGATAAGCAGAGGAAGGGCAGGAGAGGGGAGGAGCACAGTCCCCGGCCCCCGCAGCTCCTCTCAGCGCTCGCACGGGTAGGCTCTGCCCCCCTCAGGCCTTGGACACCCCATGGGGGCCTTGCTCCACCCTTCACACACCCACCCTCCATCCCCACCCTGGCAGCGCCTTCTCATCCCTCAGCTCTCCCCGACCCCCTGTTGGCCTTCCTACTTGTAGCTTCTTGTCAGAGCACTCCGTTCTTTACCTTCCTCTCCCCTCTTACATGTTGTAATAATGCACTTATTTCTTTACTTAGTGTTTAAAGTCTGTGTCCTCAGTTGTTTGTGGTTTTAGTTCGGAAAGGTTTTGCCCAACACCGTGGCCCCTGCACCTTCCCAGCCTGGCAGGTGGTTGGATCTCGATAAGTGTCTGTTGAATGAACAGATGAATGCATGGCTGCATGAAGGATGGATGGATAAATTCGTGGATGGTCCCCAAGGGTTGGATGTTGATGGCTGTCCACACTGGAGAAGAGATCATATAGGATGGAGCCCATGAGAACAGGGCCCCAGATAGAAAGTACAGTTGGATGTTTTCTTTATACCTCATTCTCACACCCAAATAGGGACCAGTTAATGAAAGCTTTAGGAGGGAGAGTTTCACACTGAGATTCCCCACGTGTAAGAGCTGTTCAAAAGTGAAAGGAGGGAACTCCCTGGCGGTCCAGCAGTTAAGACTCTTGAGCTTCCACTGCAGGGGGCTTGGGTTCGATCCCTGGTTGGGGAACTAAGATCCCACATGCTGTGTGGCACAGGCAAATAAAGAAAAAAAAGTGAAACGAACTGCTGTAGCAGCAATTTTTTCTGTTTCTGGAGGTTTTCAAGAACCAGCTAGATGATCACTTGCCAGGAGTGTTGAGGAGAGGGGAAGAGATTCCTGCATTAAAATTCTAAAATTAGAATTCTCTGATTCTATGATTCCAGGTGCTTTTTCTTCTGTTCAGCTGGAGGTGGCATTAATATCCTTTGCTCTTCTATTATGTTTTTCTAAATCTGCTGTTAGCTGATGTGTTTCTCTACTCTGCTTTCTTTCTTTCCTGGGAATATAGATGAGGTCTTGTCGGAAAACTTTCTGGACTATAAGAACCGTGGAGTCACTGGTTCTCATCGGGGCCAGATCATCTGGAAGATTGATGCCAGCTCTTACTTTGTGGAGCGTGAGTACCTTTCCCATTCCTGTTGCTCGGGATGAAGCGGAATTCAACTGCTTTGCTCTTGTGTTGCATTGCCTTACTTAGAAATGTGCCATATGTAAAAGATGTGGATTGAATGAGGTGCTTAAAAGACAGTGAGTTGCGAGCTATAGAGCAGTTGGGTAACAGCCACCCACACCAGCCCGTGGCCCTTAACTTTCTCTCCCTGACTCCTCCAGGCGCTTTCCAACTTTATGAGGGTTGCCCCTTCTGTATCCTGTTGTCCAGTTTGGGCTTTGCTTAACCCAGTTCTTCAAGGCTTCTTGTTCCCCAGTGTGTTGGGGAAGTCCTCGGGACGGGAACGATACATTACTACCACCAATCTGTTTCTTTCATTCCTGATCTACTGACATTTCTGGATGTATAAACTCATCAACATGTATCTTATTTTATATTTTCTAAAATTTTCTGCTCTCTTTGAAAATAAGTCATTTCTGCAGTTATGGAGGGAATTTTTCATAGGTCCCATACTGGTGCATGAGGAAATATCTACATGGGCCTCATATTTGCCACCCAAAGGAATGCACGGACTACCTATAATGTACCCTTTCCCCTCCCACATGGGTACTGGAGAGTGCTAAGTGCACAAATCCCTTCATGCATTTTCTGGTTCATAGCAGGTATTGATTCAGCATAACACTTCTGAAAGGAAATGGAATAGTCTATTGTTCCAGCTGCCTGGTTCTCAGAGGAAATGACACATGGCCAGGAACCTAAAGTTGTCTATTTTTTAAAAAATATTTTATTTATTTGTTTATTTATTTGGCTGCATCGGGTCTTTAGTTGTGGATCGCGGGATCTTTTGTGGCGGCACGCGGGCTTCTCTCTAGTTGTGGTGCGCGGGTTCCAGAGCACGCAGGCTTAATAGTAGTTGCGGCACGCGGGCTCTTTAGTTGTGATGCGCAGGCTGTAGAGCGCGCGGGCTTAGTTGCCCCGTGGCATGTGGGATCTGACCAGGGCTTGAACCTGCGTCCCCTGCATTGGAAGGCGGATTCTTAACCACTGGACCACCAGGGAAGTCCCCCTAAAGTTGTCTATTATCATTTGACTTGTAGCTCACGAAAAACTATCCTCTAGCATGTTTTGCTCCCATTTTTTCCCAGGTGAAAACTCTCATTTTCATTCACTTAATAAACATTTTATAAGACCTACTGTACTCCAAAGAATAGAGATTGGAGATGAAAACCTCAGTGTCTGTCCTCTACTTATGGTGTCTCTGCTCTGGGAAATGACACAAATGCCCCTTTTTTTGCATTGGCACATGCAGAATGAGTAGACAGTCAGGAGGTTTGATACTATCAGACGTAGAGGGGACAAGACTTTATGTTATGTGGTTGCTGACCCTTGACTTTGCATTAAGCATGATGAAACTCCCAGCAAGAGAGTTCCTTTTCCTTAATACTTACCTCCCCAACTCTGGCTCTTCTGCACTCTAATCCATCCTGCATGCTGATCCCAGACAAAATGCCTTAAACGCAATCCTGCTACCATGTGACCGCAAGCCTCATGGCTGCGCTTTCATGCTACATCAGCTGAAACCTCTCTGCCCAACTGCCAAACCCCAACAAAACTCACCACATCCCTCAACCCTATTTCTCCATCCTCCCCAGCAGGCCCTCCTTTGCCCTAGTCATGCCAGCATCTTCCGCTATCCCACAAATGGCATCATTTATCATAAAGAACATGGCTAGGCTTGATGTGGGGATAAAGAGATGGGCTCCAGCTAGTGGTATCTAATGTGACTTCCCAAATGCCAGTAAGAACAAAAGAGGTGAAAACTGGCAGTAGCAATGAATATTAGATATAATTGTTGACTGTATGCCCCAGTCTACACTGGAAGTTCAGTGGAAGAGTCCTTCCTTACTACAAACCCATTTTGTTCTTTTGGGTTTTAACTAAATGAGAAATAGACATAATTCAGTGTCATAGTACAGTATCAGCTCAAAATGGTGCAGGCATAAACACACCTTGAAGATGTTTTTTTTTATCTTTTTAGAGTCAAGGAAATAAATATTAAGGATAATATGAAACCTCATGACTCTGTCTTCATTCTGCATGAGCCAGTGTGAAAAAGTGGGATTTGTGTGTAAATTAATCTAGCACTAGTACCATTCCCTTCAAGGCAGTTCTCCAAGGTTTCTGGGACATATAGAGCATTTCCTGTACATTCAGCTCAAATAACAAGCCATTTAACATAATTGTCCTCATGAGCAGTATGAAGACACACTTTAAATATCATTAGACAGGTATTATAATGTAAAATCAGCTCTGTAAAATACATAAAATGTTGTCATAATTGAGTGAAAGTGTATTCAAAGTTGGTGAAGTTCCAACGTCCCAGAATAAACAGATAGTTTGCCAAGTCATATTCAAAATAACTAAAAGGGGCTTCCCTGGTGGCGCAGCGGTTGAGAGTCCGCCTGCCGATGCAGGGGACACGGGTTCGTGCCCCGGTCCGGGAAGATCCCACATGCTGCGGAGCGGCTGGGCCCGTGAGCCACGGCCACTGAGCCTGCGCGTCCGGAGCCTGTGCTCCACAACGGGAGAGGCCACAACAGTGAGAGGCCCGCGTACCGCAAAAAAAACCCCAAGAAACTAAAAGTTCAGTGCTTTAGAAAACTGACATGTTTTCAAGTGCAAACTGGAGAAGATCCCACTCCACAACATACCTCTTGGACTGGCGATACCTCAGTGCTTTCAGAAAATGGATGAATTTCCATTTTGCAAATGTATCAAATGAATGAATGATATACTAAGAATGTATTTCTGTACAAATGTAACAATTTGTCAAAAAGTAAAAATTCATTGAGACAAGGCTTAATTGAGTTTGCAAATGATTGGACTGTGGACTCAGGGCACACAAAAAAATCAGACAAATTAAAACAATAATGAATTATAGGAGTCTGAATGTGTTAAAACTGTATATAACGCTTTTGGGGTCTGAATGCATTAAAACTGCATATAATATGCTATAAAAATTTATATTTTTAATGTGAAATAATTTGCATTTTCAAACCTGTTTGATAGAACAAGTGCCAAATTAAGGAACAGGAAGACACTGGATGTACAGAATGTTCTAATGTAACTATCAAAGTGTGTGCAAGTCAAAGCATCAAAGATCCTCTTGCTATAGTATAAAAATGCAGAATCCAGGCCATTATCCAGAAGGTTAGAGAAGTTTTGTTACGAATCACAAATAAGCTCTTCACGGTCTCTAGGTAGTAATAAACACATTAATCTAATTGGTAAATTAGACGTTCTTAAAAGTAATTTTATAAACTTTGAACATTAAATCTTGAAGTACAAGTGAAGGTCATTCTAAGTGGGAGTTAAAATAATAAATGAGGTTTTGTTTTGGTTTTTCCATTTTTCTCTTTATTTTTACCTTTTATTACTTCCTTTTATGAAGGTAGAGGTATATCACTGAGTGCCTGGGATCTGTTCTAATAGCACATTTCTTTCAGAGTTATGATTTAATTTAGAATTAGGTAATTGCTATTGATTTATATGAATTTTTAAAGGTCTGATTAAAGCAGATTTTGAAAGTATCCCCAAATTAGAAACATTCAAAACAAATACTTTCTGTATTCTCCAAGGAGTTACAAGCATGATAAAATACAAAAGAAAATAACTCCTGACTCGTTTCCTATAGTCCCTGCATTAATTTCGCCCTGGAGGGCACTTGGCTATTTGACTATAGTAATAATTGCTGTAATATGAGAGCTGTAAAGATGCAAATTTTAACACTGACAAACTAGTGAAATTTTAGCTTTACCTATCCTGACAAAATCTTACAATGTTTTATTGTTATAGTAACTCAAATGTTACATTCTAATGTGTGCAGTTGGGCTCAGCGGGCCAGTCTCAAGCCTTCAGGAGCTACCACAGTCTTTGTTGACTGTGTGCTCCCCAAACAAACTTATGGTTACCAGGGGGTAAGTGGGTGGGGGGAGGGATAAAGTGGGACATTGGGACTGACATCTACACACTACTACCTATGAAATAGATAACTAATAAGGACCTACTGTATAGCACAGGGAACTCTACTCAATACTCTGTAATGGCCTATATGGGAAAAAAATCTACAAAAGAGTGGATATATGTATACGTATAGCTGATTCACTTTGCTGTACACCTGAAACTAACACAACATTTTAAATCAACTATACTCCAATAAAAGTTAAAGAAGACCTTCAGAATCAGGGCTTGCCTTGCAGAGAGGTATTGATTCTGCCTGGAAGGTATCTTTATTTTGATCTCTGGCCCAGACCTGTTACATGTAGCTCCCTGTTCATTGTCACTCCCCATTGCTAGCAGGAACAGTAGAGTTGGAAGGACAACTGATTACGGCCAAGAGAGTTTCTCCCAAACAGACCTCCTTTCTCTACCCACCCTTGTGTCAAGTCATGTAATCACAGTCATGATCGCAGCCTTCTCACAGCTGTCCAGGCATAAACCAGAAATCTGCAGTCATTTCGACTGCTCTGTTTTGCCGTGGCTTCCTGCCCACTCCGAACCACTGGTCATGCATCACCTGCAGCTCAGACCCTCTCGTTCAGCACCTTCCCCATCTCTTCCCTCGCTTCCAGATTCACACCCTGACTGCTACCTGCTCTGATTTCATCACTCCCTGCATTTGTCAGAAGAGCGAACCTCAAACCCCTTCTCAGTACATCATTTCCCAATCCCTTTCCATCACGTCCTCCCAAATTAAAAAATAAAACACAGTGGCCCTGGATCACACATAATAGCAAATCTAAGCACCTAGTCGTGCTGTAAGTTTTTATTTTAATTTTTATTTTATATTAGAGTGTAGTTGATTAACAAAATTTTTAACAACACCCCTTGAGAGTGGCAAGGTGAAATGTACACAGGTCAAGGGGCAGAGTTTGCCTCCTTTCCCCACCCCTCAGCAGGTGGCTTCCCAGTGAGAGGCCTGTGGGCTCAGTGTCTACCCGGTGTGGCCCTTGGACTTTAAGGCTCTGTTCCTTCATCTATAAAAGGAAGTTAATGTACAATCCCCACCGGTGACCCCATGAAGACTGAGAAAGCACACGTGAAGGGCCAGGCACGTGTCTGGTACAGCCAGTTGTGCGGTATAATGAGAAGGCTTTGAATTAGGGATTGCAGTGCATTTCTCCTCTGGGAATTGACATGGGGCTGTCTTGGTGACAGCTGTGAACTGAATGGCTTATTCTGGGAGTTTCCCGTGGGGAAATCCTTTGCAGCCAAAGTTGGAGACCGATGGGCACTGAAGGAAAAGCAGGGCTCCAGGAGAACTAGCTGACTCCCCTAGTTAGCACTTCTGGCTGGTGCTTTCTCCTCTGCGGCAATGCGGCAGAGCCAGGACAAGCTGTGCTGGAGCCAGAAGGCCACCCAGATCTGCCCGGAGCAGCCGCAGGCATCCCATCACGTCAACAATCCAGATGGTTCAGGTGACACGTTGGTATAGCTTTTTATTTGAATCTGAACATATTTCCACCAGGACTGCTCTGGTTTTAGAACTGGTATGGCTAAGAACTGCACTGTGGGCTGCCATTTTCAATCACTGTTTTGTTCTTCCCGAGGAGCTATGTCTCCTTTTGTACCGCAATAAATGTTTGAGTCATAAGCTCTGTGAAAGTCTACTTGGGGAGACTAAATTGTAAATGTGTATCATAATCTTATGACAATCATACCACTTCACAAAGGTGTTCCTTTAGGAACAAGTGCGCCTCCATAAATATTTGCATGATAATGGCTATTTTATTATTATGCCATCTTAATTTTACTATATAATTCCCTGGAAGCCATGACTACCCCCATCGCTTATCCAGGTTCACACTACCCTAAAGAGAAACCATGGTCAAAATTGCACTCTACTCAATCATAAAGTAATTTCAGTATTGCTTCTGTTCTTACTTGTCTTTCTTAAATCTCAAGAAAAGAGTCTACAGTTCACAGCAACACTCCTAAAATGCATTTCCTCTTTCACCTGTGTCCTTTTGCCACACAACTCCCCTGGTGTTCCTCCCGCTAAACTTCTCCATAAACCTTCCTCACCGCATGCTGGTTTTCTTCCTTCCTTCCTTATTTCTGGCACATTTTGCTTTAAAAGCCTAAATGAAGTAATCTTGCTGGAGAGAAGCCTCCTGGAATGGTAGAAGAAGGAACTCAAGCCACCAAATTCACAATCACTCACATTTTAGCAGACCAGAGTGAAATGGCTGGAAATATTCATACGGTAATAATGTCTCGGCTGCCAGAGGCCAACATAAAGGTGCAGTGGTTGTGACTGAAAGGGACCAATGAGACAATGGGAGTGTGGCAGTGGGAGGGCAGGGGTCCAGGTGAGAAGACAGGACATAGGAATGAGGGGACACACACAGCAGGCTCATCCTCAGTTCACCCAAGGTGAAGAGCCCAACTGTTGTGTGCAACCATCTCTTACTAGGTCAAGTAGTCCATTACATCTGGGGCATCAAAATGCATCTTTAGTCCACAGATTAAATATCAGACCATTAAAGAGTGACTAAGCATTGTTACAGAAAACAGCTAGAAAGATACAACCAAATCATTCAGTTCAGATTTGCAGCAATATAGATAGAGCTGACTTCTAGTTTGATGTGGGTCAGATTCTCCCAATGAGATGAAACCTCTAAATCAACACAGATAAAGGGTCAAAGGCCTAATAACCCAAACTGAGACTTTTCTACATTTACCTTGAGTTTCCATTTCATTAAAAGAACATACAGCCTCACCTGCCTCTCTGAAGCCTACAGTGCTGGAGGCACTGTCTTGGCTATTGTAGGTAATGCTGCTAAGAACATTGGTGTTCATGTATCTTTTGAATTAGTATCTTTATATTTTTCAGATATCTTTATCTTTTTCAGAACATTGGTGTTCATATATCTTTTGAATTAGTATCTTTATCTTTTTCAGATTTCTAGGAGTGGAATTTCTGGGTCTTATGGTAGTTCTATTTTTTTTTTTTTTTAAATAATACACAATGTATTTATTTATTTATTTATTTATTTATTTATTTATTTATTTATTTATGGCTGTGTTGGGTCTTCGTTTCTGTGCCTGGGCTTTCTCTAGTTGTGGCAAGCGGGGGTCACTCTTCATCGCGGTGCGCAGGCCTCTCACTATCCCGGCCTCTGTTGTTGCGGAGCACAGGCTCCAGACACGCAGGCTCAGTAATTGTGGCTCACGGGCCCAGTTGCTCCATGGCATGTGGGATCTTCCCAGACCAGGGCTCGAACCCGTGTCCCCTGCATTGGCAGGCAGATTCTCAACCACTGCGCCACCAGGGAAGCCCGGTAGTTCTATTTTTAGTTTTTTGAGAAACCTCCATACTGTTTTCCACAGTGGCTGCACCATTTTACATTCCCACCAACAGTGTACAAGGGCTCCCTTTTCTCCCCATCCTTGCCAACATTTGTTCTTTGTAGACTTTTTGATGATAGCCATTCTGACAGGTGTGAAGTGATATCTCACTGTGGGTTTGATTTGTATTTCCCTGATGATTAGCAGTGTTGAGCATATTTTCATGTGCCTGTTGGCCATCTGCATTTCTTCTTTGGAAAACTGTCTATTCCATTCTTCTGCCTGTTTTTTAATCAGATTGTTTGGGGTTTTTTGATGTTGAGTTGTATGAGCTGTTTATATATGTTGTATATTAATCCCTTTTCAGTCATATCATTTGCAAATATTTTCCCCCATTCAGTTGGTTGTCTTTTTGTTTTATCAATGGTTTCCTTTGCTATGCAAACCTAATTAAGTTTAATTAGGTCCCATTTGTTTATTTTTGCTTTTGTTTCCACTACTTTAGGAGATGGAGCCAAAAAATTCTGCTGTGATTTATGTCAGAGTGTTTTGCCTAAGTTTTCCTCTAGGTTTTACAGTATACAGTCTTACATTTAGGTCTTTAATCCATTTTGAGTTTATTTTCATATATGGTGTTAGAGAATGTTCTAATTTTATTCTTTCACATGTAGCTGTCCAGTTTTCCCAGCACCACTTATTAGCTGCCTTTTCTCCATTGTATATTCTTGCCTCCTTTGTTGTCGATTAATTGACGTGGGTTTATTTCTGGGATTTCTATCCTGTTCCATTGATCTATGTGTCTGTTTTTGTGCCAATACCATATGTGTTGACTACTGTAGCTTTGTAGTGTAGTCTGAACACAGCTTTTTATTTTACGCTGATAAGAGCACCATGAGTTGGTTGCCATCACCATTGCATTTGAGGAGAAAACAGTCTTAGAGACATGGTAGTCTTTGTGGCAGGTGGTGGAGCTGGGATTTAAACCAGGCTTGTCTGCTTGTGCTCATCAGCCCAAGGGAAGGGTCTACGGGCATGCTGGAGATGCAGGACACAGAAGGGACGTTTAATGAACGGAGGTCCATGAGGAGTTGGAAGGAACAGGTTGCAGAGAACAGTTAAGGAGTCCAAACTTTCCTGGAAGCCCTTGACCCACTATGGACTTCCAGTCAGAAGTGTGGGTGGGGCAGGATGGGGACAGAAGAGAGGGAAGGAAAAAAATGTGTTATGCTGACCACTCTATGGTGCCCCTTTTCCTAATCGGAAGGGAAAGAAGATGACACAGGAAGAGCTCAGGAGTGATTTTCACTTATATAGACGTGGTGGAGTCAAATTAGAACTCTACAGAACAGTTTCTCTCCATCCCCCTCAAAGCCACTCAATACACAGAATGAATCTCTTTTACTGTAAATTGCAGACACATGGAGCTAGAAACAACCAGGGCTGCAGAGGCCCTCCATATCTCTGCCTCCAGAGAGGGCTTCAGCAAGATGAGGAGGGAGTATTGTGCCCATTTTAATCTCCATGAAACGGGGACAATAGCTCTCTCATAAAGGCCTGTGGCAGGCCAGGGCAGACAGAGGCCAAATTGGCAGGAGAGTATGTGGGGCAGACAAGAGAAACTGACCTAACTAAGATGCCGTGTCTGGACCTACAGCCAGGTATCTGAAGGGCATAGCAAGCTCATTGCCATATGTCCAATTAGACACAGCAGATGGGAATGAGGTGGCTGCAGCCATCCCAGGACGGTGGCCTGTGCTTGTCCCTGGGGAATCTGTGCGTGTCTCACAAGATCCCATCCCTGGGCTGTCATTTGGGGTAAGGCTGCTGTCCTGAATAGAGGAATAATAATAGTAATAGCAGCAACTAACTATCTCTGAGCTATCCCAATGTGCCAGGTACCATGCTGAGTGCCTCATACATCTTGCCCCATTTAATCTTTATGAAAACCCTAGGTGGCAGGTATTTTTCCCCCCTTTTTTGATAAGGAATCTGAGGTCCAGGAAGATAAATGCAACTGGTCTAAGACTCACAAGTGACAAACAAATGGTGGGGTCGGGACTTGAACCCAGGCAATCTGACCTCTGAGCCTGCTCTTTAGCCACCATGATGTCCTGATAAGACTAAAGTTGGCCAGAAGGGTCCCCACCACTAATGTGGAGATTTGGTGCAGAGTTCTGATCCCATGGAGGGCTGGATACCAGGTAATACATTAGATAGAATTCTGAAGTTGGAGTCAGTGCTGGGGGCTTTCCTCCCGGAGTGATTGGCAAGGAAATTATCTGGGCATCACAGTGGGAACCCATTTGTCACTGGGCTAGCAAATCCTTAACTAGAGGAAGGAAAGTCAAGATGGTTAACATGGCCTTCCTCCCCTCCAGATGATTCTGAGTGGGGAGCTCCATAGTCCCCACCATAAAGAGCTGTGAAAAAGTCAAACTACAAGACAGAGGCTATCCAAGGTTTCAGTCACTTCCTCCCACACAAATCTAGAATCTCCTTCATTTCAATGTATTTGTTACATGTGTATAAATCCAATTTGTGTACACATTTTTTAAAGTATTACTTATTCCCTCTAGAAACTTTGAGGAAAATATCAAACAGCATCCATAATTTCAACAAAAATAACATTTTTAAAGATTTTTCTTGTTGCTGTTAGCATCTCCCCTTAGAGGGGCTTAGTAAGTATTTATTCAGTTAATGAATTAATGAATGAAGCTAGTGCTCAAAACACCTGTGCAGGAAGCAGGAGACTTGTGCTCAAGGGCTACAACTGTCATGTCTTATCTTTCCCACCGATGGCCCCTGAGCCATCGGGACAAAGAGACAGAGAAACACAGATGGAGGGCAGAAGCCAGGAGGTCTCTGGTCAGACCCACAGCAAGAGGGTACCACAAAGAGAACAGAGTCAACTAACCTACCCAGCTTCTTGGAGTATGGAGGTGGCAGAGAGGTACCATTAAAGCAGAGGACTCTGCTCTCTAGTGAACATAGCTCAGTCCACACTACTGGAAATCTCACCCAACACTGTAGCACTTCCTCCCTTTATTCGGGCCCAGGAAGTGGATGCTAGAAGAGCAGTGGGAAGGGGGGATTTTCCCTTTTTCCACTTCATTCTTCTCTTTTGACCCCCTGAGCCTTTCAGCCAAGTCTTTGGTCATGCACAGCTGCAGAGTTCTTGGTGAGGACAGAGAGCCACAGAGGTCAGGGTGGTCCTGCCTGCACACCGTGTGTACCTTCCCAGACACTACGTACCTGGAGCCAGTTCAGAGGTCACCCCCAGGAGTCTCTGACATTAGCCAAGCTAGGTCTCTAGTCAACTCCAAGGCCATTTTCAAATGATGACAGCTATACTGTCCACACCAGCTTTGGACAGCCAGGAAAGAGTTCAGAATCCAAATAATATAGAAAAAGTAAAAACTCCTCACAAATTCTCATGTATCACACTTGCCCAAAATTCCAGAGTTGATATGGTACCCAAGAATACTGCAAAACCCACCAACACCCACAAAATCTAGAAGATGCAAGCAATGCCTCATCCATTGCAGCAGCTGCTAATCTAAGCCATGTTTCCCTCTTTCCAAGCAAAACCAGAGTCTGCAGCACCTGGTCCATATTTATGCCCACATTGCTATTGCCAGCTGTTACTGGAGGGAAGAGGGCAGACAAAACACAGAAAGGAAAAAGGAGCTGATTGTCTTTAACCTTCACCAGAATGAATGCCAGTTTCTCCCAGGTTGCTCAAGGCCAATAAGCTGAAAATACAAACCAGAGAACTCGTCTAATAAGTGGGGAATTGTGTCTTATACTTCCATCTCCTTGGGAAAAAATAGAGTTATAAATACTGCACCCTCTACCAGAGAATGACACATAGGAAACACTCCTACTTTTATACAAAATCTATAAATTTGAGCCCATAGACTTAAAGCCTTTTCATGGGACTCCTATTCCTTATATTTAAAACCTTTTAGTCTCTTTCTCTCTCCATGAATAGTTGCCCTTGAAAAAAAGAGATTTATTTTACAGTGTGAGTTTTCTGTAACAGAGAACACAAATTTCTAGTGAAAACTAAACCTTTAAGGCCTGGCTGAGCCTTTAACAAAGGAAAAGATAAGTAGTAAAAGAATAGAAGGAATATGAAATATTTTTCAGAGGGGGGAGAGTGGATTATGTCAAACTTAAAAAATAATAATAATAGAAGGGAAACAGTAAAAAGAGTATGGGAACATGGAAAAGAAATAATAGTTAAAATAACCTGCGATTAGACTTCATCCTTTTCACTAGCCTAATCATCGGCAGTTCCCAATGAAAAACACAGGCAAACTCAATGTTAAGAAACATCAAGACCAGTTAAATGGAAGAGTCCTGGGTACTTGACACAGTTGAAGTGACCACAGCGGCCTTACAATAGTACAAAGCAAATGCTTACAAGGGTTGGACTCTTGAAAGAAGACCCAGCCCGCTCTCCGGGATGGAGATGGGCAAGACTTCCTTCCGTCTCCATCTTTCGGCTCCAGCTCAGCTCCCGGCGGGCCCTCCGGTGGGGTTTCCGGCTGCGCAGCCCCTGCAGCGCCCTCTGTCGGCAGGTCCCCGGAGGCCAAGCGAAGAGTAGCAGGAAGAGCATCCTCAGCGTGCTGCTGACACCAGCTGAGGCTGCGCAACAGGCAGGAACATGGAACTCAGCAAAGGGATGAGGAAAGGTGTCCTGAGAGCCCTTGTACGAAACACGGGAGGATGATACAAAGCTTATAGGACGCTCCAAGCTGTCAGTGGGCACCGAGCTAAAGTGAGTGCATGATGGGAATAATTTCATAAAGCCTTGTTCTTGTACCTAGAGGAAGGGTAGAAGCGAGTAAGTGGTGGAGTCAGTACCATACAAGCAAGAGCCTGAATTTGGTGTGCAGAGGGTCTTCTATCACCTCTTCCACCTCCACACACTTTCCTCCAGGACGGTTCTTGGTCATCTGGTATAGACACACCGCTGAGCCTACCCAGTAAAAGATGCTGAAATTTCCAGTTCAGCTGGGTGGCCTATACATTCTAGACAAAAAGGAAGCCCCTGCCAGCTGAACAGAGGCAGCACCGTTAACCTGCGTTGATAGTTCCCAGGTTTTACAGGATGGCGTCTGTGCCTCCTTCATCCCTTTCTTCTCTAACAGCCCTGACACTAACCTGCCCAGTCAAAGCATCTCATGTCTGCAGACCCTTCCCGGTTGACCTCCACAAATCAGCCAAATATTCAATATAAGTGCCTCCACTCAGACATGTTTTTTTCCCAAGAGGCAACAATTCCAGTAAACTCCAAACCTGCAAATATTCTTTTTTTCATGAAACCCACACCAATGGAGTGCAGTGTTCCTTTTTCAGAAAAGGAACTTGTTTGTTGTAAAGGCTGCTTTTTTGGTGTCAGGGATCCCTTAGAGGGACCCAGCATCCAGTTACTGTATCCCAGGTCAGAATTGTTGACCTGAAACAAATAGACTGCCAGATATTTCTCCAGCAAAGATCATTTATTCAGGATCAGCAGAGAACTGCAACCACAGTTCAGGGTCTGCAACCACGGCGAGCCACTTGCAAGTCTCCCTACAGCAAGGGCAGGAGAACACTTTTATAGAGAGGATAAGGAAGTCAGAAGGGCTGTAGTAAACAGAGTCCATGGCTTTTCATTGGCTGAGTCCTTGCCAGGAAAGAAGAGGCGGCTTTCTTATTCCTGTTGGGCTCTGCTATCACCACAGGGCGAGACAGCTCCCCTTTCTGGTTTCCTAACTCTATTTAATGTAGGTTTCTGTTTATTAATTTTTTTATAGAATCAACTGCAACTGAGAAAAGCAGCAGTCAATCCAATATGCAGCATGCCAGATGGCCTAGCATTTTTATATGTGCTTTGAGTTACCAAGTTCTATGTGCCAGGAAGCCAAAATGGTGGGTGGGTGGGTGCTCTCGGGGCCCAGAACTACAGGTTTGAGTGTTCCCAGGCTGCAAAATTCTCCCCATAGAAAACTATGGTCATTTAGCCGCATCTGCAGCTGACCAATTAGTCCCAACTGAGCATCAAATTGTGAGAAACTTTAACGATGTCTCCTAGATTCCAAGGGAAAACTGGGCAGGGAGAAAAGAGAGGCACCCTGAGAGGAAAGGGGGAATCCAGGTAAAAGCAGTTTTTTCTCACTAGGATGGACTCCTGTACTTCTTGCCAAGGAATCCTACCCTTGAGGATTTTACCTTGTCATGCAGCCTATTCACGAAATTAAAGCATGGCTGCCTGCTACATAACTCCAGGAGAGCCATTTCTGTAGACTTCTGTGTGAATGGTGCCCTTGGAGTTGGTAACACATCAGTCCTGTTAATATGGTAATAGGAATGTCTGGTGACCACATATCAGAAATTATACCCTGCCCCATACTACCATTCCTAAGATCTGTGTGTGGCCAAGGATATACCTGCTTAGCCCAAAGGGTTACTGTAACCCTCCCAGCCTCCTGACCAGCCATGAGTTTGAGCTCTGCCCTTCTTTACTGTGAAGTTGTGTTGTATCTCATGCTCCAATATCATGAAACCTGTTCATCAGTTACATCTTCTAAAATAGCCACCTGCCACTCATTTGTGGCTCTCACCTCCATCCAGCTTTAAAAGGTGCTATTCAAAATCCTCTCCCTGACTATAAAGGATTCATTTAAAAGTCATGCTGAGATTGCATCCCCCCTCCACCCCACACTCTCAAAAACCCTACTCTTCATACATCAGACCAACCCCCCCAGTATATCCTCACACTTCTTGGCACCTAATCTGGAAAAGGTTGGCTAATACCTATGTATCTGGAAGTATGTACTTCCCAGAAACACCTCTGGAACACCCTCTAGCAAGTCAAGAGTTGACTCAAGACATATATAATCAGCACAGGATATGGGGAAGGGTCTCCGTATGGCCCTCTGCTCTTCAGTATGGTAGTCTGTCAGTCTACAGCCTTCTGGTTTGTGTCCTATCTCAGTTCCAGGCAACTCAGTCCTCCACCATCTGACCAGCCATGACCCTCCCCTCCACTTGGACTGAAATGCAGAGACCCACCCCAGTAAGCCAGGATTTGGGACAAAAATATATGACAGAGAAGGCGCTTGACTTTGCGGTCTGTATTTGGCCTTGGAGGATCTGTTGGGAACCCCTACCTCAGCCTGAATGCCCCAGGGCAGCTCCGAGACAGCTCAGCCCACTCCATCCAGGAGGGAGGACTGCTAAGAGTGCCAGCAGCTGTGCAATACTCCTGTTTTGGGGCTTCCCTGGTGGCGCAGTGGTTGAGAGTCCGCCTGCCGATGCAGGGGACACGGGTTCGTGCCCCGGTCCGGGAGGAT
>NW_006771596.1:187161-191725 GCF_000442215.2 Lipotes vexillifer
AAAAAAAAAAAAAAAAATACTCCGGTTTCATTTCACATACACATTAATCCTCTACGCTTCACTGGGCAGGGATTTTAAATTTTATTAGTCTTTTCAACAAACCAACTCTTGGTTTTCTTGATCTTCTATATATATTTGTGTTCTGTGTAATTACTTTCTGCTCTTACTTTTATTTTTTATTGTTTCCTTCCTTCTACTTTCCTTGGGTTTAATTTGTTGTCCTTCTTCTAACTTCTTGAGATGGATTCTTAGCTCATTGGTTTGGGGCTACCCTTCTCTGTGTATGCATGTAAGGCCGTAAGTTTTCCCCTTAGCAGTTTGTTTGGTTGGTTTTGCTTTGTTTTGGTAAAATCCTAAGTGAAGCACAAAACACACATAGAAAAGGGCATACATTTAAATGCAGAGTTTAGGGATTTTCAGAAAGTGAACCCATCCATGTACACCGCACCCAAATCAAGAAGCAGAGCCTAATTCACATGTCAACCTGTTCTGTTTGCCTCCTTCCTTCTCTCTGGGATCATTTTCCTCCTAACAGAAAGAGCTCCCTTTTAGTATTTCTTTTAGTGCAAGCTTACTGGTGATAAATCCTCTCCATTTTTGTTTGTCTGAAAACATCACTTTCACTTTTGAGCAATGATTTCACGAGATACAGAGAATTCTAGGTTAGCTGTTCTTTTCTTCAGCACTTAGGAATGTCATTTCTCTGTCTTCTGAAAAATAAAGTTTAGTGTTTTTGTCTTTCCTTTGAAGATAATGTAGGTTTATTTTTTTTGTTTTTTGTTTGTTTGTTTGTTTTTTACTCTGATGCTTTTAAGACTTTTCCCTTAGCCTTTGGATTTCAGGATTTTAACAACGACATGCTTACAAGTGATTCTTGTTTTTAATCCAGGCTTGAAAATAAGTTATTGCTCCTCAAAAGTTGCCTTTGCCCCACTCATTCCACTGTGTCCCTTATTCTCTCCTCTGTCCTTTCCATCCTCTTTTCTCTCTCTTTCTTCAATCTGGATATTTTCAATCAACCTATGCTCCACTTTACTAACCTTCTTTCTGCTGTATCTGATCTGCAGCTAACCCCATGTATGGAGTTCTTAATTTCAACTCTTTGGTTTTTCAATAATTAAATCCCCATTTGATTCTTTTCTGTTGGTTCTAATTTTCTGGCAAAGTCTGCACTTCATTTTCTGCATGTATAAATCATAGTTTCATTGAGGTCTTTGTCTAATGACTTCAGTATCAGGATCCTAGTTCCATTTTCTTTCTTGCTTTTGGTCATTTGCTTCTGTCTCTTATCATACTTGGTGATTTTCAGTTGCCGTAAACTGGGTGTGGAATATTGTAGATACTTTGGCGATGGCATCTTCCCTCAGAAGATTTTGCTCTTCCCTCAGTGAGGTTGTTGGGGTGCTGGTGGCCTTGACCCAATAAGAGGATGAGCTTAGTGGAGTGCAATCCAGTCTTGGTAAGCCTCAGTCTCCCTTTAGCTCACCCTCTTCCTAGAGATCCCTCTCCAGGTCTTTCATGGAGAGCCGAGGGTTTTCACCTGGGACCCTTCTGTGACTCTCCCTGCCAGGTCTCCTCAGTACCAAGAGACAGAAGATTTCGGCTTACTTTTCAGATGTTTTCATGATGCAGGATTCAGCAAATATCTGAGGGGAAACCAGCTGGGTACTTGAGGTCTCTGGTCCTTCACTCTGGCCCCAGAGGGCCACAGCAGCTCTGCTGGTTTCCCTGCCACCAGGGCAAAGGGACTGCAGGTAATCAGCTCATCTCACCAGTACTCCCTCGTCTAGAATTTGTGGTCCTTGTTGCTTCCATTATTCTGCAGTGCTTTAAATATTTTGTTTTTTTAAAAAAAAGCGTATCTAGTTGGCAGCAGAAGCATTAATCTGCTACAATTACTCTATCTTAGCAGGAAGAGGAAGGCTCTAATTGCCTTTTAGCAAACACTCCACATGTGGTGATCCCAGAGAACAGAAACACTGTCTAGGGGGTGATAATAACCAACACTGAAATAGGAAACAAAAAGCATTTATTGGATTGTTTTTGAGTTTGGATTTGGCCTTGTGACACCCGAAATAAGTACTTCCCATAAAGTTCTAGCATCATTTCACATAGTGATTCATTTTCATCAATCTCCCACGTTTGCTGTGGTACCATATTTGAAGCATTAACATAGGATTTATGCTGCTGTTCTAAATAGGAAATTAGTAAAATAATATACAGTTCCTGGTATTTAAAAGATGTACCAGTTAACACAATTGAAAAAAAGTTACAATTAACCATTTTTCATTCAAATAATCATAAGTTAGCTATTAGAGAAACATGACTTTATCACATGGGAATTTTTATGTTAGGCAAATGTGGAATACCTAAGGATGCAAATATCTTCTCTGCTCATTCAAAATTTATGACTTTATTTTCTTCACTTATTTTCCAATTTTGTACAAAGTGAATATCATTAGTCCATCATACAGCTTTCTATATCATTTCTGGAAGTGCAAATCCAAGTAAGATTATATCTTTACCAAATTACAAAATTTGGACAAATCAATATGATATTCTCTAATATAATAAGGTGACCTTTTTCTGTTAGAGTCATATATTACTTTAATGAGAATTTTACTACAAAAGGTATCATCTGAGAACCAAATAGAAACACCATGTCTTTCAGGGCTGTTTATAGGAGAGCAAAGTTTTTTTGGTAAAACTTAATATGGCTTATACACTTATATAATGTTCTTCTTTTGAATGACGTATTGGATTCAAGTTGCTGAGATTAAATGTAACAGAACAAACGTGTGTAAAAGGTGACTGCTTCATTTTGGATTTGGTCTAAAACCAGGGCCCCCTGCGTGAGGAGCTTTAAAACTCTACCTTAATGAGATCCAGCAGGCAATATCAACTTTAAATTAAAATACCTTTCCAATGTTATATCTTTACGTATGTAGTAGGATCTGCAATGTTAGATGCCTTGTCAATGCACTGACAAGTGCATTCCATTTGTTAAGAAGCCCTTCACCCTTCCTTTTGTTTTGATCAAAAGTCACAGCCTTTCTCTAAGCTGCTTATTTCTTAAAACCCATTTAATTCATATTTTTAAATAAAAAACCAAGTACAAACGAACATACTGCCATGTAGGATAGACTGGGAGGACCTCAGGTTTTATAACATTAATGTTGATTATTTCTTTGAAAGAACTGCTCTTGCTGTTTCCTCTTACTGAAGCTAAATGTTCTTCAGACTCAAAATTTAACTTATGTCTTATTATTGCATTGCTTCTTGATCTTTTTGATCATTTGAAGATATTGTGCTTTCCATTACTCCTTCTATATTACTACTGAAACTGTTTCTTTCACAGTGATGATAGCTTCTTGAGTTAAAATTGGGTTTCCTGGATTTTGAGGATGTGGTTTACATTTGTCTCACGTCTATTTTGCAAATGAAATATTCACAGACTTACGTTCATTGTTCCTGCTAAAGAATGTTACTTACATAGATAATTTGGTTCCTTTTACACAAATAAGTGATTCACAATGGAAGACATTTCGCTAATGCACTGGTCCATATGTCTGTCTAGTTCATCAACTCTGATCACACTTCCGTTCATGAGATTTGGGCATTTCTGCACTGCAGACATTGTAACATATGGATAGTTAAAAACTTGCTATGAAGTTCAGATATTTGTGGTGCTTCAACCTGGATAGCAACAGGAGTAAGCACCTTATTCTTAACAAATGCTTTTACCAGTTGCAGAATTCTCTGTTGACGGTTATTTTCTTTCGGCACTTTGAAGCTGTCATTCCTTTCCCTTCCGTTGTTTCTGTTTATGTTGAGAAGTCGTCTGTCAGTCTAACTGTTGCTCCTGTGAAGGTAACCTAGCTCTTTTCTTCATTGGCTGATGAAGTGATCATTTTTCTTCTTTTTTGAACTTTTACAGTGATGTCTGGTTGCTGTGTTCTTTCTGGATTCATAGGGCTTTTTGTATCTATAGCTTGATATCTTTCATAACTTTTGGAGAATTTTTAACTTTAGCACTACTGTCTCTCTCTTCTCCTTTTGGATTACAATTTACAGGTATTTTAGACCACCCCCTAGCATCACATATGTTTATTATTTCTCTTCAATATTTTATATCCTTTTTCTCTGCATGCCTTATTCTGGATTTCTTTTTCTGACCTATGTTCCAGTTTCCTAAGTTTTCTCCTGTATTTTGTTAAATATGTTTTAAACCCACCTGTGGAGTACACTATTTCAAAATTGTAGTTTTACAGATCCAGAATTTTCTGTTTTGTTCTTTTTTAGAGTCTTCATTATTTGCTGATATTTTCAATCTTATATTTTATTTCTTTGAATGCTTTAAGTATATGATCATTAAAGCTCGTGTCTGATAACTCCAATATCTGAAAATGCTATAAGTCTATTTATAGTGCCTGGTCTTTCTACTGGTATTTTTACCAGTAGAAAAATACCCTGTATGTGCCTGATCAATTTTAGTTGAAAACTGGACACTGTTAAATGAAAACTTATGGAGATAATTTGAGGCTTAGAATGGGTTCTTTTCCTG
>NW_006771596.1:191735-197428 GCF_000442215.2 Lipotes vexillifer
CCTGCTGAGAGGATTTGCATTTCCTTCTGGGCTATACCTAGCAATCCAGAATAACCTCAATTGAATTTCAAGACTTAAAATGATTTGAAGGGCCAGGGCTGGTGTATTTCTCTGGTATCTGTTCTGCTGTTCAGGGCTCCAACTTGAATCATGAAGGACTTAGCAGAGTCCTCCTCTTTGGCAGGCTCTGAATTCTTTAAGTTTTATCCCCTTAGCCCTGCAAGTCTGTCGAAAGTTCTTTTCACCTTCCCAGCCTCTCAGTGTACTTTTCTGGAATCAACACAGCCCCCCACCAAGGGAAACAGCAGAAGTTTTCTTCTTCTGGATCTTGTCTTCAGTATTTTCCATTGTCTTGCTAGGTCTCTGATGTCCTCAGGCTAGGATTTCCAGTTTTAGGAGGAAACGATTACTGGATTCCTAATAAAATTTGAATTTGAGATAAACAGTGAATACTTTTTTTAGTTTTTTTGTCCATTGTAATAATTGGGACAGACTTATACTGAAAACTTATTCCCTGTTTATCTGAAACTCAAATTTAAGTGGGTGTCCTGTATTTTATCCAGCAATCCTACTTCAGGCAGATTTATTTCCATATTTTTCCAGCTTATCTGGATGTTCTCTGAATTACCTAGTACATCATCACTCGAAGTGGAAGTTCACTTTTGCTAGCTGGTCAACAATCTAGCATTATTAAAAAAACAATTTTTAGAGACAAATTACCAAATGAAAAGTTAATATGTTTGCTGAAATCCTGGCTGCCATGAACTACATGTGTGACCTTGTATAAGTGGCCTTACATTTTGGCCTCATTTTCCTTAGATGTAAAATAGGAATGATAGATGACATTTATTGAGGCCAAGTACTGTGCTAAGCACTTTTTTAAAAGGTTAATAATGATTACCTGTACTTCACAGGGATTTTGTGAGGGCCAAATTAGAAAATAGTATGAATGGTCTGGTGCATACTAAGAGCTAATTAACTGCTAAGACCAATTTGTTATAATTTTTAAACTAAATCAAATATTATACTTACACCAGGGCTACTACCATCATTACATACTGATGTCTCAAGTGCTACAACAGGCCTACTAATCCCTAAAAAATGGAGAGGAAGAAAAACAATAGTTTTCTTGTTTCTTTAAGTGATACTATAAGTAAAGTGAAACAGTCTATACTTTTTTAATACATGCCCACCCAATAAAAATTATTGTTGTAAACACACAAATTTGTAGAGGTAGAAACTTCAGTATTGTTCCACTTTGTGAATGAGCTGGTCACTCGTGCCCAAATCTGAAAACAAATCATGTGCCAGGCAAAAGTAACCAAAATGTGATAAGGAGATCTATTTCAGGTCCACCATTAATCCACAAGATTTTAAGATGTCAACCTCTTCCTCTGGAAGGGCAAGGACTGCACCCGTTGGTGAGTGGAGCATGGGCTGGATTTCAACCCCCTACTCACCCCTTGGTTGGACAACTTTATGTAGGACGTGCCTGAACAACTATACAAGACAGTTCTGTTGATGGTAAATGAATATACAGTGCAGAAGGGCAACCCTTATGTGTTGACTACTTCATGCATACTAGGCTTCACACATTATTCCATTTGCTGTGTACAACAGCCATACATGAAACAATACATACAAAGCTGGCAATGTTATCACCATTCTACATTAAATCTAAGGCTCAGAGAGTCTGTATAACTTACTCTGTTAATGACGGGCAAGTCAAGAATTGGACTTACATCTATTTGTTCCCACATTCCTACTCTTTCCTTAGATCACTGTGCCTTCCTAAACTTCTGTTACTACGTACATAATGACGCAAACAAACAATAAAAACTATTATAACAGAGATGCCTTGTGTTCAGACTTTGAGGGGATTTTTGAATTATTATTATTTTAACTAGAAAAGCAGAGGAAGATAGAACTACCTACCATAGGTCTCCTTAGATGCAGTATCTGAAATAATAACCAACAACCCTCTAATATTTCTTGGCCTTGAACCTTGATACTTTTCTCAGAGGCAGCAGTAATAGCGAAAATGTAGCAATGTCTTTATCTATACTTGAATCTATTCCAAAAGTCATGTAATATTAGGCCATAGAAAATTCTCTTTGAAGAATTAGGACCCACCACGACACTGTACCTGCTCCTGGGTTAACAGTAAGGCAGTGGAGTCAATCAAATGAAACCAATAGTTCATCAGTCATTTTTTAACAGGCATTTATAGAGAATCCCTACACTATATGACACTGGAAATATAAAGATAAATAATACTTAGTCTCCTTCTTCTGCAAAAACTCAGTGTGGGGCTAATCAAACAGATCAGTTGAGTGTGACTGTCACCAAAGTAGCATGGAATTTTGCTAGATGAAGTAATCTTAATCCATACAACAAATCACTTGTATATTATATTTTTGCATGTGTTTTAACATTTGTGGGTGACTTCCCTTCAGAGCCCATCCCTAAATAAGAAATGTTAAATAATTTAACATCTCTTTCAAGTCTGAATAGGAAATCATTTTAAATTACAGGAGATATTTAGATTAAATAACAGGAAGATCCATTAATAATCAAGTTGCTAAATACTAGAACAGACTCTTAAAAAGCTTAAGAAAAAAATACAACCTTTGCCAGTGATTTTTCAGAAAAAGATTACAATACTTTGAAGGTTTCCATGCATTCTTGGCTCTAAACATGAATTGACCTGCTCACCTAGCAAAAGGATTCAATACAAGACTGTATGTAATTTCCCTGACCTTTTTTACTCCAAGGCACTGGAATAATTTTCTTTGACAGGAAAGCTAGTACTGTCTTTCCAGGATACCTGTTATATATAATTTCCTTCTGTGCAACTAAACTTGAGGTGAGGTCATTCGGCCCCTCCATGCGGATCTCTCTGGCACCTACAGGCAGAGCAACTCGTATTCTGAACTGCACTGACTCGGTGTGGTTACCTGGCCATATGGCTCGCTGCTCATGGTACCTCCATGATCGCTAACCTACAAGATGCCTGCCTCTCAGGCTGAGACAGTAGTAGATCTAGGTCTGTAGACCTAATGTGGGGTGCCTTGGAGAATATGGAACTAAGTTATAAGATTGTCCACCAAGAGCTTAAAAGGCAATCACAGATATGCAAAATCACTGCAGAGAAAGAATGAAGGGAGGAAATTTAAAGTACTGATATATGTAAAGTAAGAATATGTCCACTAAAAGGTAAACACCCAGGCATCATCCAGGCAGTGGGAAGTCTTAACAGCTACAATTCAATAGATTAAAAAAAAAAAAAAACTAAATACAAATGTCTAATTAAAATCTGATAAACAATGTTTAATCTCACTAGTAAATAAATGATATAAAAATGCGATGCTATCTTAAGAGTATATTTAATTGATAATGTTCAATGTTAGCAAGGATTCAAGAGATGATCAGAGTTACATTTTCTGGTGGAAGTATACAGCGCTTTTTGGAAAGCAGTTTGGCCACAGGAAGGGAGAATCCTTAAAATAGTCCTATCTTCTAAGGAAGAATATTGCAATTCTCGTATCATTTATGTGATATATAGAAAGAAACCCTTACACATTAGCTAGGTTTAGGTTCAACTACATATAATAGAAAATCCAAAATAACAACAGCAAACAACATAACTATGATCTACGAGGGAGGCTACAAAACGTAGTTCTTTATCTGGGCATTACCAATTTTATCTCAAAATAAAATTGAGATTCAGTCATTAAGGAGGAAAGGGAGAATGAGTTTTGATAGAGAAGTAGCAATTTTTGCTCCATTATCCTAGAGAGCAAACTTGAACTTAAAAATAATTTTCAAAAATGTATTAATTTTAAGGGAAAATCCCAAATTTCCAAGATCAGGGAAGTATTTCCAAGTTACAAATTGATTCAATGATTCCATAGAACAAGCAATGTTATCTACAGAGTTTGGAATTAGTAGTTGAACATGCTTACTTAATAATGTTAATTTCAAAAAAAAAAGATTAAAATTCATTTTTAAAGTTCATACACTCAAGTATGCAACAAAGAAAACCCATAGAAGATTTTTCATACTCTTCTGCATTGTCCATATTTTCTGTAATGAACATTAAAATGCTTGCTAAGAAAATTGTAGACATTAGTTTTAAAAACATTATAGTTGGAGACAAATTCCCACATTTGAGAGCCAGGACCTCTAACTGGAGATTCCTCATGTGGTTCCAAACAAAATTAATGTAAGGGACTAAGACAAAGCCTGGTAAATTTTTCAAATTTAAAGGAGAACATACTATAAACAGTAAATTGGGAAAAGCAGGTCACCTTCCAATGAATCAAACTCAGGTTGGCCACAGATTCTTTTCTGTACAAAATGCCAAAAAGTTATGGAGTTTCAGCATTATTGTCTAGTCATCGTCATCAGAAAATATGCCTCTCATCCATGTATTTCCATAACTTCTCAGAGTCTTCCTTCAGATCACCAAGATGCTCATCACAGTGAATTCAATAACAGAAAATTACAGAAGAAACAGATTGGTACCACCTGAAATCTTAGAACTGAGAGTTTAAAAGCAATAACTTCTAATGGGATAGGATGGATGCTGAGAAGTCTAAATGATGGATTTAACTTGGGTACAAAATACTAAAACCAAAACAATTTTTGATGATGGATTTTCAGAAAGAAGTTGGACCTGTTCATGAAGCCACAAGTGAAGCGGGGTTACCAGGTGTGGCTGCCTGGCTCATGGGAGGAATTGGGTAGACGTTGCTGGGGGAGTCCTCTCTGGCCATGGCTTCTCTTCCTGGGTTATACCCTACTTCTCAGTACTATTTTATTTTTGTCTTTCAGCTGAAACTAAGATCTGCTTCAAATACTACCATGGAGTGAGTGGAGCCTTGCGAGCCACCACCCCCAGTGTCACCATCAAAAACTCAGCAGCTCCTGTAAGTCCTGTGTCCTCCTCTTTGGTCAGAACTAACTCTGGTGCTTCTTTACTTTCCTGCTCTGTTCGTATGTTTTAGTGTGTGTGTGTGTGTGTGTGTTGGGCATAGGGGTGTACACACACATATGGAGATATGTTGATAGATTATAAATAGGTAGACAGACAGATAGAAACGCATCTCAAAATCCTGAAGAGGAATGAGATCTGAAGTAAACTTATTAGAAGGCACACATACCACTTGTTGTTAGAGAAATGTCAGGCTTCAATAAATAGCCAAATATTTCTAATAGACTCATGCATAATAGCAGTGAATGATAAGTCTCTCTTTGGAACACATTTTTTTTTTAATTCCTTGGTGTTAAATATTTGCATTTCTGTATATTTCAAATTTTTTAGGCTTTTAAGTAAACTTCTGGAGTAGAATTTATGATTTTAGACTGATTTTAGTCATAGAATTATAAAATGACAGGCCTAGAAAAGACTAGAATCTCTGATCCTTTTTTTTCTTTATATAAATGAGGAAAGTGTGCCCAAGGAACTCAAGTAATGTACCTAGGGTCACACAGTTAGCTAGCTGTAGATCAGGGATTTAAATCACACCTTCTGTTCCCTACTTCGTGGCTCTGCTTAGTTCTATGGTGATAAATGCTATCTTTTCCTCAATTACAGTCTAGTTTTTACCTCTGTTGTGCTTCTTACCTTAGTTCTCAATACATCAGATAAGGCTAGCTGAAATCTCCTTACAAACGGCATTCCTTTTCTT
>NW_006771596.1:197438-205075 GCF_000442215.2 Lipotes vexillifer
CTTTCACGTAACTTAAAAATGACTGACTTGGGGAGGCTGAACAAAAACCACTGAAGACTTTGTCACGCTAGTGTAAGTAAAAAAGATTTGGGTCTTTCTCCTATGTAAAAAAGATAGAGAGAGGGCTTCCCTGGTGGTGCAGTGGTTGAGAGTCCACCTGCCAATGCAGGGGACACAGGTTCATGACCCGGTCTGGGAGGATCCTACATGCCGTGGAACGGCTGGGCCCTTGAGCCATAGCCACTGAGCCTGCACATCCAGAGCCTGTGCTCCGCAACGGGAGAGGCCACAACAGTGAGAGGCCCGCATACCGCAAAAAAAAAAAAAAAAAAAAAAAAGAGAGAGAGAGAGAGAGAGAGAGAGAGAAAAGAAAGAAAGAGAGAAATTCAAATGAAATATGAATGATTCAGAAAGAACTTCGGCTCTAAAAGATACTATTTGCTGTTTCACAAGTCATTTCTTCCATGTGCTGAAGAGGATCGCATTGAGTCCTTGGTGGGAGCTGTAAGACAAACAGGCTTGAGGACCAGGAACCCATCTGCTTCCATTCTGGCAGATGGAGCAGAACTGGACACCGGGCTGGGGCAGAAGGAGGGTGGGAGTGGACAGGGCTTCCCGTGAGGGGACACACAGCTGGAGGGGCAGGGAGAAGCGAGGGAGGTACCAGCCACACTTTTCCCTGGCCCTACCATTTCTCCCTACGCTCTCCCTGCAGACTGGAACGTGATGTCTGTCATTTTACTGGGTGGGTCAGGACTCTGAGTGTAAGAATCTGAGGAAGTATCCTCAGAGTGCTGGACCCCCATTTCCAGACCCATTTGTAAGGCCCATCTTCCAAAGAGTGTACACAGAAAAGCTGAAGCATGTTGCCAGCTGTTCAGGCAGGAGTGAGGGCTAAATGGAGGCAGTGAAGCTGGGTCTGAATTGAACCAGAAGCAAGGTGGATTGAGGTGGACAAAGCAGGCATGCACTGAACACGCAACAGAGAAGGAAGAGGCTGGAAGTGGAGTCTAGCTGGTGCAGACGCAGGCTTGGCCAGCTTTCCCCTGGCAGGCTTGGCTGGGGCAGAGAGTAATCTTCCCACTGCCTCATGGGTGATGAGTCCTGTGGCAGAAGAGAGCATGCATTTTCCTGCAAGAGAGTATTTTAGTGTGCATTTGGGTTCTGTAATAGTTAAACTCTTGGTGGCCCTTATTGTTCTGTACCATGGTGTACTTTTCAAAGGCATTTTACTTGCATTATTCTAGTTGATTCACAGCACAGCTGTGAGATAGGCGGGAAGCATTTTTTGGTTAAGTGACCATTGGCTATATGTTAGTGGAGCTTAATTAAATCTAGCCTTTGCTTTCTGCAGCTCAGTTCAGTGACTGATATAATCTAGCAGGCTTCCAGGTTGAATAAGCCTTTGCAGTTTGGTCTGGGACTTAAGCTCACTGTTTCTAAGAGGAAATTGCTGTTCAAGTTTTCCAAAATCAACTTGTCAATAAACTTTGAGTATCCATGTTTAAATTGAGGATGTCTGGTGCTGCACTAATCTCTTATGAAGAGTTGTTTCTCTATGGCCACTGTATCATGTCCCGAAAGTCATTGTGTTAGTTTGTGGCACTATGCTAAAACCGTAATTCTTTGAAAAGGAAGGAAAAGATTCCAATTTTCCTTTAGTGTAACAAGCACTTCAATGCTTTGAGCAGAACAGGGTCTCAATATGTGTTTCTTTTCTCATTTCCCTTTATCTTTTGCCTTTGTTCTACTGACATCTGTTGAGGTCCCTGTGATAAAAAGAGGTTGTCATTTATCTTTCAGAGACTCTCATTTATTTATTAGTCTTAATTGTATATCAGAAACTGTGATGAGTAAGGGTCATAGAGATCCATGTCATATAAGCTGTGTCATAGAGAAGGCATAGTTATTCTGTTATAAATGATAATACTGTCTGAAATGTCCAGTACTGGAGTATGAAAACCCACTGTGCTGTGTGCAGAGAAATCAGTGAGTTGGTGCCTGCAACCACTGGGAAGGCTTTCAGAGGAGGTGGTGTGCAGGCTGAGTCAGGCAGCATGAATAAAAAGCACTTTGCCAGGTTTGGAAGGGAAGTAAGGCCCAGCCTGGACAGCATGTGCAAGATCACAGGGGTATAAAATGTCACAGGCCTGGTGGGGAACAGACCTAATTGTGTCAGGTCTAAAGAACATATAACTTACTTCATTTTCTCCATATATCACCCTGCCTTTTGTTTTTCATGGATTTTGTATCTTACTGGGAGCACTTAGCATATGCTTTATATTTTTCTTCTATTTTCTGTAGAAAATCATTTTCAAAAGTAAGCTTTTCCTCTCAATATTTTTGTCCAGAATCTCTTCCCTTTTGTGTTTCACAGTCTCTGAATAAGCCTCTGATAGTTTATTCCCCTCTCCATTTATACATCAAGGGACAGAAATCTATGCATAAATAGTCCTCAGCTCAGTGCACTCTCCACTGTGAGCCTTCAAGCGTCTCCCTCCAGGTCTGTGTCTTGACAGGAGGTTTTTACATCCGCCCTTCCCTCTGTGGGACCATCACACATCCTCTGATAGGTGGGCATCTTCTGGATGGGATGAGGGCGCTCCCTCTGCCTGCTGGGTTCTCCCATAGTGCGGAGATTCAGACGCATCCGTAACTGTTCTCAGTATAAGTTCAAAGTCCTGAGCCTCGTTTCCAAGACTTGCTCTGAGGAGCAATCACTTGGCACTGCAGTGGCCACCACGTTTTCCTTGCCCCCAGCAGTGCTGAGACCTGGGGACTAGACCTCTGGACACAGAAAATAGGTGGCTGTTGGAGCGATGACACCTGCAAGCCCAGGGGGCGGGGCCCAAGAAGCGGGGAAGAGACCACTAGAGTGAGGGGGCAGGCAGAGGATGAAATCTTCCTACCTTCTCTGGGGCCAAGTGTTGAGGGTCCCCCAGACTGAGAGGCCAGACCACGTGTAGCTCAAGAACGTACTTCTTACTCTGTCTTCACCAATGTTAAAGATTGTGGAAATCCCTTCAGGATTTCATTATTCTGGATGTTTCTTGTCCTTACTTCACATTGCTATTGTCTATCTATTTACATAGTCTGTACTTCTAGAAATTGGAAGTGAACGTTTCAAGTGTTTCTTCTTCTTTCACCATTTTAATCTAGTGTCTCTGAAACCAAGCTTTTGATAATAATTGAACAGCATAAAGTTCAAAGTAAAGTTCTCTGCCCAAACTTAAAATATCTTTCTGTGAGTTCATGTTCACAGATTCATTTGCTTTGTCAGACCCCTAAGCAAAGGTAGAGTTGATATTCTCAAAAAAAAAAAAAAAAAAAAAAAAAAAACACAAAATAGGACATTTCCTTGGGAATGTAGGTTAAATTCATACTCTAAGGTAGGATCAGGTCAGGATTTTCCTCCACAGTTAGTCTGGGTCTCCTGCGACAGACAAATAGGTGATTAATAACCCCCAAACTCTAAGTCATTAAGGTTGGCAATAGTAATATTTGTCTTGAGGGTTTTAAAAGCAGATCTTTCAAAACGTATTTTAAATCATAATAAAGCAGCTGTGGAACAGCTAACTTAAAGTTATGAAACCAGCTGGAAAATACTCCAACAAAATTAGTTGCAAAATTAATTCACAGGTGACTGATGTGACGAGCCATCTAGAATTGTTAGAACATAAGCCAGTGAATTTGGAAGGCACCTGGGTTTTGTAATAAGTGATCTTGTGCCCTTGTATTTGGCAGAGATTAAGTGGCAAGACCTGTTGCCAATGGAAGGTGCTCTTGGTAAGCATCAATCACAATGTATCATCCATTGGGGATGAAGGTCTTCCAATTTACCAAAGGGTCCCCTTCATCCTGTGTGTCCACATAGAGTCTCAACTTCACCCCAAAATGTGTCAAGATGGAGGATCAAAAAAATTAATGGAGGAGGGCTTCCCTGGTGGCACAGTGGTTGAGAGTCCTCCTGCCGATGCAGGGGTCACGGGTTCGTGCCCCGGTCCGGGAAGATCCCACACGCTGCAGGGCGGCTGGGCCCGTGAGCCACGGCCACTGAGCCTGCACGTCCAGAGCCTGTGCTCCGCAAAGGGAGATGCCACAACAGTGAGAGGCCCATGTACCGCAAAAAAAAAAAAAAAAAAATTAATGGAGGAGCAGAGAGTTTATCTTCTCTTTTTAACAGGGATGCACTGTACTGCTCTAGGGAAGGGGGCCCCAGCATTGAGATCCTCCAGAGACTGGCCAGTGATCTTCACAGCCCCCCAGTCAGAGACAGCCTTAAACAAACTTCTGGACAGAAGCATTTCCTAACAGTTATTTTTTCACCATTTCAGTTTTTAATGAGTTATGCTATGTAAAGAATCGCCACTACACAAGGAAAGGGGAACTTGAGGAAAGTTTAGATCCATTTTCCTTAAATCATCAGACAACAGTGCCTTGTAAGGATTTAGTCAGAATCAAGCCTTTCATGATCTCACCAGATTCATGCCCTACAATCATATCATATTCTTAAATCTGCCCTCATTTCCAGTCCTGATCTGGAAACCCAGTCCCATGACATTTTGGGAAGATGACATGATATTTTTTTTATGACTTGGATTTTGTAATAGCCATAGGAGCCTTTTATGAACTTATTCTGTTTTGCCTGTTGCCTCACCAACACATTCATAATTTATTTTTTGCAGCATGTCAAACCAGACACTAAAAAGGGACTTCATCAGCGATCCTATGATAAGACAAAAGTCTAGGACTTAATCCCTAATATTCTGAAAATTGGTTTCTGAATGAAATAATCCGTTACACTAAGACTGCAAGAAGTCTCAAGCAATTGCACAGTATAATATTCTAATTTTTCATTTCTTTCCTTCGTGTATATTTCTGTTAGACTTTCCTTAGGGGAGAATTTAAAGGAATATTTCGATTTTTAGAAGCTATCAATCATATGCGACAGATAAAACATGATCAGTGTAAAGTCAAGTGCTTAAGCTAGAATTGCTCACATGATTTATTTACATGCAAGGGGTCAGTGTTGCCCAGACATTTACTGGTGAGCCTTAGAATGGTTTTGTGAGGCAGTATTTGACAAGATCTCCTGGCTATTGTAGCTTTAAATTCTGTCTCCATTCCACAAAGCCATGGGTGGAATGGGAACCGAGTTTCTAAGGGGGATAGAGAGGTTGACAGTTACATATTGACATAACATATAATTTCTTCTAGCTGAGAATCCACAGCCCCATTTCATCTCACTCCTAATTTAGCAAATTGATTTATGGTGCTCAGAGTCTCCTGCCTCTGATCCTCTTTCCCCAGGACCCACTCCCACCTCCTCAGCACCTACCCCCCTGCCAGTACATGCAGTACTCTGACCCCCCAACTTTGGAGGTCTGCTCAGCACATAGTTATTTCGTGCATCTTTGTGTAGCCTGTGGCTTCAATAATTTTTTTTAGTAAATATGTGTGAGTGAGCTCCTCTGTGCTAATTACTAGGTATAGAAAACTGAACAAGATAAATCCCCATCCTCATGAAGCCACTATGTTAATTACAATGTACAGAAAACTGAACAAGATAAACCCCCATCCTCATGAGGCCACCTGCCTGGGATGGGACAAGTGAGTAGTGGGGAGACAGATGAGAAAAGAGGCAATGACAAAGGACTCTGCCATGTGCCGTGTTAGTGGATGTATAGGACACTTTGGGAAGAGTAAGGATGGGCAGGCCCAGAACATGATGGAGGGCTTTCTAGATGGAATAAACCCAATCATCTGCACACCACAGCCGTGATTCCTGATCAAGCCCTTTATTTTGTCTATGCCTATTTAACCCAGAGTGTGGGGATCTGCTATTCACATGTGTAGCTTCAGCAAAACTCCCTTGAGGTTTTGATTAAACTAAAGCAGGGTGATATTTAGATGCTTGTATTTTGGTTAACACATCAGATGGACTCACTCTTCTAAAAAGAGAAAGAAGCGGAAGGGAAGTCACTGCCACAATAGGCATCCTCTCTTAGAGGATTTACCCAGGCCCTGCCCACAGTCACCCCTCCCTAAGAGGCACCCCAGAAGTTCAGATCCCCTCCTGGCCCAAGATTAAGAAACTTGTTCAGTTTTAGGGGAAGAGGTTCAAAGTTCACTCTAATGTGGCATTTTGGGGTCTTGAGTCTGGAGTTGTTGTTTCCTGATAAAGTTTCCCCAGCAGCCTCATTTCAGCTTAAACAACAGATGTTTATGTCTCACAGTTTTGAAGGCTGAGGTCCAAGATCAAGGTGTCCGTAGGGGTGGTTTCTCCTGAGGCCTCTCTCCTTGGCTTGCAGACCACTGTCTTCTCACTGTATCCAGAAATGTCCTTTTCTCTGTGTGTCTGCATCCCTGGTACCTCTTCCTCTTCTCATAAGGACACCAGTCCTACTGGATTAGGGCCCAACCCTAAAGACCTCATTTAACCTTAACTATCTCTCTAAAGGCCCAATCTCCAAATACATTGGGAGTTAGGGCTTAAATATATGAATTTGGCGGGGGGACACAATTCAGTCCACAACAGAGACCCACTGTCTCCTTGGGTTGACTTGACAAAGTCTACCCCAGCGGTCTGCTGCAGTCTCTGTGCTCCAGGAATAATCATTCATCTATCTATCTTTTTTTTTTTCTTGCGTTATGCGGGCCTCTCACTGTCGTGGCCTCTCCCATTTGCGGAGCACAGGCTCCAGACGCGCAGGCTCAGCGGCCCGGCCTTCTCCTGCATCGGCAGGCGGACTCTCAAGCACTGCGCCACCAGGGAAGCCCTATCTATCTTTTAAATGTTATTAGACAGATAGACAGATACGCGCACACACACACACACACACACACACACACACACACACACAGAGGATTTGATTCTAATTTTCTGGGACTCTTAATGAAACAATACTGGAGAAGACCCCTGATCTAAAAGAGCCAGTCCTGTCTCCCTGGTCATAAAAACATAAATATACACATACTTATATATACACACATATGTTTATACACAGTTATATATATATAATTTTATTTTATTTTTATTTACATGAACTTGATCATTTCTACACAATCCAACAAACCAAACATATACTCATCCATTACAATACTTAACCATGAAACACTAGAGATTTTTTAAACTAAAATGAGGACCAAAACAAGTATATAGGATGTCACCATTTTTAACACTTAAAAAATACACAAATAGTATATCCTCTTTGGGAATATTTATAAACAAAGAGAAAAAAATCACTCATAATCCTACCACTCAAAGAGCCTCAGGAACTCGCAGAAAGGAAGGACTTTTGATTGACTCTGGCCTTGGAGCCAGCATTTGGAATAAGGTTAACAAGTGTCACAGTGAGAGGGTGGCCAGCCAGTACCTGGCTCCGTGGACCCTCCAGGCCACTGGCACAGTGGCTTTTACACAGAAAGTGTCCGATAAATGGCCATCAGGTTGACAAAAGTCTGGCTGAAAACACTCTGGTTTAAACCCTAAATGGCCTTTCTGTAAAAACACTTTTTATTAACATTTCACTGAAAGATAAGAAATCTCAAATTATAAAGATTCCAGATTTGCATCTTTCAGCTCAAGTGTTCAGCTCAGCAGTCACACTCTGGGAAAAACATTCCTTCAGGGAAAG
>NW_006771596.1:205085-234852 GCF_000442215.2 Lipotes vexillifer
AAGAGTCTGAGAGAAGGTAAGTTCTTCCTTCCCAAGGACCTCACGGAGCTGACATAGTAAATTAAATCTGACCTGTGAGCAGAGTGAATGAAGCCAGGGTATCAAGCCTCCAGTAGGTCAGAGATACCTGGGATTGGCAGGTAGGGCCCAGGTCCTCCCCACCTCAAGAAGGAAAGTGACCCACTGCCCACACAGGTTGAGATGCCAGCTGGAGAGAAGGGCAGCCCAGGTGGTCTCCTCCCCACACCCAGAGGGCCACCCTCCGTTACACCCACCACATTTCAGACCTAAGTAAGAGTTCCACAGTTATCCTGTCCAGCGAACTGACATCAGGACTTTTGTCTTTCTTGGTCTATGAGGAGAGCAAAGTTCAGGTTGACTAAGGAGTGGATTAACTCTGCTTTCCTCGTTTCTTTGGTTCAAAACACACAACCTACAAGACTGGCCTGAGGAGCAGAGCTGTCAAATGTGCTTACTCAAGGGTTTGTCGCTCTCCCTGCCCCTCACAATGATTAATCTTGTGTCTGGTAGATCATTAGGTCCTACCCCTTTCAACCACCTGAACCGGGCCCCGGATTTAAGGTACTTTGGCTGCCCGGGGAGTCAGGGCCCACACTTTTAGATCAGGGGTCTTCTCCAGGGCTGTTTCATTAAGGAGTCCCCAAAACTCAGGAGTAAACCCGTGCATTCTGATGCACAGAGATAATATTTTTCTCCCTTGGAATTTTCCTGTGTTGCTCTTAACAAAGGTAGCAGAAGCCCTTAAATGAGTGAAGTCCTCAGGCATATGCGAGGGCATAAAGGACCCTGTCTGTGTTCAGCCAAGGGGAAGTCAGAATTATCAGGCAGCCCTAGGATCCAAAGCAGAGTCTGACCCTCGGGATCTTCTTATACCTCCCCCCAGGGCTGTGGACCATTTCCCTGCCCAAGTTCTTGACTGCAATTAACTTTTACGAAAAATGGCTGCTCTGTCAGAACCTAAAGAGGACTGCATTTCAGAGGAGGTTAGTAGAACCTTAGCGTTAATGCTTCAGTTTATGGGTACGGCTATTTGTGCACCCAACTAGATTCATTTACACAGTCACTAACAGGTTGTTTTAGAGAGTTCCCTGAGTTTAACTGGAGCCTTTCTAATTTTATCAGCCTATTTGCGTGTTACGCTTTCAGATTAAAAAAAAAATCTTGCTTGCTTAAAATTGGCAACATTAACCTAAGATTTTTTTTTTCTTAATCTAGCTACTTGAAGTCATTATTCTTTTTCTTTCTAGCAATTTCTAAGTCTCTTTAGTTGCCTTTTTTTAACGACTTAGCCAATCTGAGGTGATTTTGCTTTCCTGGGTGCACAGTGACTACTGGTGAGGAAAGGGGGAGACTTGTCAAGGAGGAGGTTTATTCAAGCAGGAGAATCTAACTTTTCAAAGAGTTATTTATAACCTGAAACAACCCTGTGGTTTATGGGTGGAGCTCTCTCAGATAACCTGCCTTGGGAAGATTCTGCGTTGCGCCCTCAGACATCCCAAATACGCATTGTTGAAATACTTTGAACTGAAAAGAAAGTATGGACAACCTCCATTCCAGGTGTAGGACATGGGGGTAATTATTGCTTATGGGTGGGGGAGGGGAGGCACACACACAAACATGCTGTCTACCTTGTTGGACGTTAGTCCACCTTGTAGGACTGATAAGAGTAGGAAGCAAAGATCACACTGAAGTCAAACAGAACTGGATTCAAATCCCTGCTCTCGGACTTCCTAGCTGTGGGCATTTGAAGGGGGACAAAGGGACCGTTTCAGGCCAGTTGGATACCCAAACCCAACAGTTACATGTGCATTTCTTGCCTTATTCCTTTTTACACTCAGTTGCCACTCTTAGAATCCTTTCTTGAATAATACAGAAAAAGAATGGAATAAAGTAACGGGTAATACCATTTTCTCATAATCTTTCTTCTTACTTGGGTTGTGCAAATTAAAATGAGACTAATGCATTTCTCATTCACTTAGTAAGCATTTGTTGCCAAATGTTAGAGAAAATACCCCACTGCCCTGTATTTCCCTAACAGTAAAACAGAGATACCAGAAAATGAGTTCATACTCCTGACCATCAGGATTACTCATGTAGAATTAAGGTCCAGAAGTAGTAGTTATGGGTCCAGAGTTCTGTCCTCCACGAGTCTAATCCTGTATATGAGCATGAGCAAAAATCAGTGACTACTGTTCTTATTACCCAGACTGGTACTATAATATGCAGCTAAGAGATAACTCTGTTATGATTCTTGATGGCTTCTGTATTCATATAAAAGGGACAATCCATCCCACGCTCTGGCTTCTCAGTTCCTCATAGTTTCTTCTTTTTCCTCAAACCTAGATCATTTGTCCCCTCTCCGTCGTCAGCTGATGACCTGCCTTCCTTCGCTGAGACAATGGAGGCCATCAGAACCCAACCGACTTGCCTCAGCACTGCCCACTCTGCTAACCTGCCTGCACATGGACTCACAGGCTCTGTTCTTTCTTGTTCCCACCGTCTCAGGTCAACCTCTCTATTTGTGCACAGGATCCTAGCCCATCTTGCCTTCTAAGAAACTCTGGTCCTGAGATCTGTCTCCTGCATAGTCAATTCTCCTCTCTGCTGGAACTTTCCCATCTCATCACGTAACATTTCTGCTCAAAAGTGGCTTTTTTCATACAGCATTCTTTCCATAGCCTTCAAGTCCTAGGTGGCCTGCTCCCACCTAATGCTGTCTCCTCCTTTTCCACTTATTTCCAGCCTCACTGGTTGTCTTTCCCAACCTGAGGCCAGTCTGCCCCCAGGGCCTTTGTCCTTCATGCTGGGAACATTTCCCCCAGGTACTGAAATGGCTTACTCCCCCTCTTCATTTAGGATTTTTCTCAATGTCAAAGGCCTCCTCGGAGAGGCCTCCATAACCACCCAATGTAAAACAGTCTCCACCCACCTGCAGTCACTCTCCAGGCTCCATCATTGCTTTGTTTTCACTCACGGTGCTCATGGTGTAATTTCTGTGCATTTGCTCCCCCTATTAAAGTATAGCCTCTAAGGTCAAGGATGCGCCTGCCTGTCCTATTCAGAGCTGTTTCCCAGCACTAGCTAGAACAATACCTGGCATGTGGTAGGCCCTCCATAAAACATTTGTACCCAATAGGCATGGGTCCAGACCCTGGCTTGGCCATTTAACTTGGTGGCCTTTAACTTCTCTGAGGCTCAATTTCTGAATCTACAGCAATATAGATGGGTAATAAAAATAGGACACGCTGCATCAGACTGCTAAAATGTTGTCTGAGGATGGGATGAAATGATGCCATGGATGCTCTCAGCATTTGCCCAGCATGTAGTGAGGATACAGTAAGAATTGATTTGTATTATAAGTCTCATGAGCTGATCCTGTAACTGTTCCTCTGTGGGTCTCCTTCACCTCTCTGGTTGCAAAATACATAGATTTCAGTGAAGCTAAACGCATATTTAAACAATATACAGAAAGGTTGAAAGTGCCAAAAATAATGAGTTACTACCCATAATCAAGGGTTTAATTCCTTCATTCAAGATGTTTTCTTTCTTTTTTTTTTTTTAACATCTTTATTGGAGTATAATCAAGATGTTTTCTTTAAAGGAATTCACTGCCCCAAGAATAGTACCTGTGAGATGGATGGATGGTTGGATGGATGGATGGATGAATGAGGAGTAGTTCAACATGATGCCTGAACTGTGGATTATAGTTTAACATGTGGGAAAAGAACTAGGTCAGAAGTACTACAGATTATTTCTCGTGCCCAAGTGAGTCTTTTGCTTAGAGACCTTGTCTTAGAAATTCACAATGTAGGCAACGAGAGGGTGGACCTCGGCTTCCCACACAGCCCCTGGAAAGGCAGAGGGCATCGGTATGAGGTTCTTGGATGCTGACCAGTATTTAAGGAAACAGCAAGAATTTTCCTGCCATCTGAGAGAAGGGGAGGTACCCACTCATCACGTGATCCAGCAAGTTGTAGAGATCAAAAGCCTCCACGATGCATTTGGAGGTAAGGCAGCTGCTGCTGTGAGGGGATGAGGGCCCTGAGGTGGCAGCATGCCGGGGGGCTAACAAGCCCATCCGTGGACCTTAGTGGGCTTTGCTTAACTTCTCATGGAAGATGAGTATCCCTGTGCCATGTCACGGGACGACAGACATTGCACTAGAGAGAGACACACATTTTGCCTAGAACCTAGGTATATTTTTCCATGGGAATACATCTTAGAAATTTTAAAGCAAGTCAATGAGGGGGGAATGGTTTGTATGAAAGCAAAATCATTTTATAGGCATCTTTTCAGGAACATCTTTCATTCTGTGAGGAGTAAATATTGTTGCAGTCTCACCACACACTCTTGCGGATGAACCGTGTGCATCCCTCCCCGGGTGATCCCTCACGTTGCCTGTCTATTCAGTCAGAGGGAGTGGGTGGCTGCAGAGAGCTCTGTGCAAAATGCAGTCCTTGTCTTTCACTGAACAGACTGTGTGATCCAGATGGAAAGGCAGCTGACATACTTCCTATGATCTAACTTACCCAAAGGTTTTGCAGTTCATTAATTTAAAAGCTGTTTTTAAAAAGTAGAATTAAAGCTTTTTTTTTTTCCCTCCAACCTCATAGACTTAGATGCAAAGACCTAATTCTTGTCACTCCTCCATCCTTAGCTGGACTTGCTGGTGGTAAAGGACAAAACCAGCGTCTGAAGGACAGTGATTCTGAGGAAGTTCATAATCTGTAAAAAAGAGGTGCTAAATTTAAAGAGAGTACAAAGAAATAGATAGTCCAAATAGGGACTCCTTTCTTTTCCTCAACACCCTCTTCCAATCAGTCACCAAATTCCATCCATTTACCATCCAATGGTACGAGCCTCCGCTCTGCCCTTCTAACCATACTGTCAAGACCCTCTTTAGGGTTTGCCTGGACCATTACAGCTATCTCCAAACTAGTCCTCTGCCTCTATCTTGTGCTGTCTAAATCCATGGTTCTCAGCCTGGGGTCCACCCTGGACTTGATGCCAAAGACTCGGCCTTGTGCACTGGTGCCGAATTGAATCTCAGACAAGAGTTTTGGGTGAAGTAGAAAAGAATAGCTTTATTGCTTTGCCAGGCACAGGGGGACACAGTGGGCTTGCGCCCTCAAAACTGTGTCCCCCAACCCAGGAGGATTAGAGGAGTTTTAGAGCAATGGTTCAAGGGTGGCATTGCTGACAAGATTAGAGTGAGTTGCAGGGCCTGCACTCCTTTAATCTGGTATCAGGTACTCTCTTGATGAGCTTCTCTGGTTCCTTTAATCTGGCCTCAGGTGATCTTCTCTGGAATGAAGAATGCTGACATCTTCCATTTGTTGGGGATTTTAGTCCTGCAGAAGAGCTCAAAGATGTGTATGTGTAGCCCTTGAGGGGGAACCAGGACCCTGCCCCAAGGCTGCACTATTGTTTCCTGACTGCTCCTCCCTTGTCTCTGCATCCCCTCTCTTCCCTGATTAGCAACTGTTCAAATCTGCCCTTTGGAACTCAGGGAAGGTTATGGAGGCTGGAGTCTGTTCCCTAGAAACAAGAAACGGGAGATATAGAAAGGCTTCCATGCCCAGGAGCCCCAAAGGGTCCTGCTGGGTTTCAGACTCACCTGGGGAGCTTTCAGGATTGATTCTGGTCCACCCGCACAGGGTCTGCCTCCCCTGGTCTGGAGAGGCCCTTTGCCCCTACAGAAAACCCCTGCACTGTGGCCTCTAGGCTGTTGCACAGTGAACCTTCAGAGCACAGTCTAAGCATTGCAGTCCCCTGTCCAGAGCATCTCTGATCGTCTTCAATGAGTACATATTACTTCTTAAATTTTATCTTTTTTTTTTAAATTGGGGTATACGTTTTTTACAATGCTGTGTCAGTTTCCGCTGTACAACAAAGTGAATCAACTATATGTATACATATATCCCCTCCCTCTTGGACCTCTCTCCTAACCCCCCCCATTCCACCCATCTAGTTCACCACAGAACACTGACCTGAACTCCCTGTGCTATACAGCAGGTTCCCACTATCTATCTATTTTACACATGGTAATGTATATATGTCAGTCCTAATTTCCCAGTTCATCTCACCACCCCTTCCCCCACTATGTCCACACATCCATTTTCTACATCTGCATCTCTGTTCCTGCCCTCCAAATTGGTTCATCTGTACCATTTTTCTAGATTCCACATATATGTGTTAAAATGTTATTTACCGAAAAATAAAGCCAAACTTTCAATGGCTGTCTCTTGCCTATATGGCAAAGTTCAAATTCCTAAACATATACCACAATAAAAAAGAAACAAAAATAATTAAAATGTCCCAAACATGGAACTGCCTATCCCCTGCAGAGCCTCACAGCCACCACACATTCCAGCCCAGGGAGGTGAAAGGGCTTGTGGCTCCCCAAACACCAAGCTAGTGTGCATCTCCCTGCCTTTGCTGCTGCATTTCCCTCTGCCCACAGCATCCTTCCTCCCCATCCTCCCCTAGCTCATTCCTTCTCATCCAGAGATTCCCAGTTCAGGAATCCTCAGCCTTCTGAGCAAACCTCAGTCCCATCTCCAACTGTGAGGTAGTGAAGCAGTGGGTTGTCCCATTTGATTAATTTGTTAATTTGTTAACAGAAGATGCCAGGTTCCCCATGGCTCTCCAGGGCCTCAGGAGTGATGACGGTGGGCAAGCCTCCCCCTGTGACACTCACAGCAACCCCTCGCTCACCTCTCTAACTGCATTTCTCCCCCTCATGCACTTTTGTGGCACCCTCCCTGACTTCTGTCCCTCTGGCTTTCAGAATATATTCTGGCATGGTTTGACTTTAGTATGACCTGTCAGTGCATCAGCACACAAAATGGTTGCAGTTACAGAAGGAACATGGGATGATAGAAGGATTGTTACTTAAGGGGAGGTTGTCATTCAAGGAGACTAGAGAGATAGTCTTACGTGTATAATGCAGAACATAAATTATTCTATATGCTGTATCAAGTGTATTATCCACACACATGTATTTCCAAAAAGTTGGGAAACGGAATAAACTCATTTTTAGAATGGGTAGCTATATTTCCAAATAATATAGTTAATATATTTTTCTTTGCCTCCAAACACCTCTCCTGGTGTTTTAAATTTAAAGCTATGAATTCAATCGTTAATCATGAGCTGCCAATTTCTTGCCCCTACTAAGTGTCCTAAAAGTCTGTAAACACAAAGAAAATTTTGTGTGTGTGTGTGTGTGTGTGTGTGTGTGTGTGTGTGTGTGTGTACACATGCACATGCCCTGCCTTGATCCAGAAAAGATTTCAGGCTAACTTTCAAAATACATGAGCATGTACTTTTTGCCAGTGAAGAGTGGGGCTCCAGGATCAGGTAAGTGTGCCCATGACAGTAGCAGGCACATTGATCTCTAAGTGTTCAACTGGTCCTTGCTAGAAAACGATCAAGGATAGTTATACTGTTCATAGTTTCTAGGGTGCTGAAAATTGACCACAGTTGCTCAGGAGAAACATAACCGTTGTTGGTTCTATGATCAGGCAGATATTTCTCGCAAGGCAAAACAATGTGTTGAAAATGAGTTCTGGATCACCATATAAAGAAATAAAGTGAAGAAAGTTGTCTCCATTTTCTATTGTCACAGAACAAATTACCACAAAGCTAGCAATTAAAATGACATGTATTAGCTCACAGTCCTGCAGGTCAGAAGTTCAGCACAGATGGCTGGGTCCTCTGTTCAGTGTACTGCAGGTTAATACCTGAAATCAAGATGTCAGCCAGGCTGAGTTCTCATCTGGACACTCTAGGGGAAATCCTGCTTTCAAGCTCAATCTTGTTGGAAGAATTCAGTTCCTTGTGGTTGTAGGACTGAGGTTCCCATTTCTTTGCTGCCTCTTCATACTTGCAATAGCACATCAAATCCTTCTCACTTTGAATCTCTGATTCTCTCTTTCTTACTCCTTCTCCCTTTCTTTCTCTCCCTCTCTCACCTCTGGACCCAAATTTAAAGGTCTCCTGTAATTAGGTTAGGCCCATCAATATAATCTCCCTCTCTCAAAGTCATCTGTGACATATAATGTAACCTAATCACAGGAATAACTCACAGTCCCTGGGATTATGCAGGGCTCATATACCAGGGGCAGGAAATCTTGGGGCCCTGTCTTAGAAATCTGCCTGCCACAAAGGCTTGAAAGGGCCCCTCCAGCCCTCCTGGTGTTTGGGAGTTGAAGATGGAGGAGGAAACAGAGGAGACAAGCCATCCCAACTCAGTCCAGAATTCCTAAATACCCACATAATATAGAAGCCCACTCCCAGTGCTGGTCCTTGAGAAAGCAATGCTGCCCTGCCTCAAACAGCTTTCCTCCCCCATGAGCTGACAAGTACTTGCCCTATATTCAGCCTGATCCCTAACTCCCTACCTGCTTCTCCTGTCTTCTGATGGAACTCCTCCAGAAATTCTGCCCACCCCCACCTCCCTGCCCACATCAGCCCTGTGACCCCCTATCCCAGGATCTCTGACCATGGCCACCCATCCCAGGATCTCTAACCATGGTCACCCACCCCAGGATCTCTAACCATGGTCCCTCATCCCAGGTCCATGGGCCCTAAGATCAGCTCCAAAGTGAGCTGAGGGAGATGCACTCATCAGCTCTCTCGTCTGCCAAATGAAAGGTGTAGAAGTGAACATAAGCTCACTGCACTGTTGCTTTTATTTTTTCTTTATTTCATTAAGGCCAGGTTTTGCTTGAAAAATGATTAAAAGAGCAGCATGGCATGAATTTGTTGGAAAACTGAGGATAGAAAAATATGGACAAGACTCCAAGCATATTAAGTTAATCCAGATGAATGTGGCACATCAGACAGTACATTTGTGGTTCTGAGGTGTATATTTATAATACAGTCTGCCTTAGCAGAAAAATGATCTAGCCATAGGGAAAGGGCTGAGAGAGCCTCCAGAACTACCTTTTGGTCACATCTCTTTCTCACAGCCAGCCAAGCATGTCCCTTTATTGACCTCTTTGTGCTTCATGTTTCTGGTCTGTAAAGTAAAGAATCAAATATTAGACAATCTGATAACATAATTCTTAATAATAAGAGATCAGAGGTTAAAAAACAACTAACAATATAAACAATAATTGGTCTAAGTTAGAGCACTTACTGTGTGCCAACCTTCATGCTAAGTGTTGTACGTGCTTCATATTACTTAGTTCTCAGGAGAACTCAGTGAGGTAGTTCTATTCTGGCCTCCATTTGTTAGAAAGGAAAACTGAGAATTAGTGGAATTGATTGCCTGTCTCTGGGCCTCATGGTATGGGGAGGAGCTGGCAGAGACAGGGGAGCACCAACCAGCTCGAGCTCTCAACACCATATTGTATACCTGCCTATCACAACCTCCATAAATGCCCAGACTGTCCATCTGTTCACTCCAGATTCAGGAAATTCAACATCCATTCCTGAATTTTTCATCTCTTTGAAAAGTAGGAATAAAATATTAATTGGTTATTATACTATATAAAATCATCTTTAAACCAACGGCTAAGATCAATTTTTGGTTAAATACCAGAGTAGGAAACAAACTGTGAGAATGACATCATCAAGATGCTGGTATAGGAGACCCCATCTCTGTCCGCCTACAAAGATCAACAATTAGACAGCTATCCACTAACAAACACAGCTCTTGGAGATCTGTGGAGTCCACTTAAGAAACTTTAGCAACATAGTCAACAGAAAACCTGAGAATAATCACACAAGAAGAGAAGAAAGACAGCTTCATTTGCCTGCATCATCCCATTCCCCAGGCTGGCACTGCTCAGCACCAGAAGAGAACTCCCCAGCTAGAAAGAGTTCTCCTCACTAGGAAAGGGAAAGCAGAATGAGCAACCAGCTTCTCCAGGCTTTGGGGGCATCACACAAAGATCCTTCTTGGCTTTCACTGCACCCAGACCAGCAAAGTCAAGATGGCTAGGAACAAGGAAGAAAAGCAGGATCTACCAATAGCCGCCATGAGGTGGGAGTGATGGTGGTACACAGTGGCCTGCTCTATAAACAAACCCAGCAGCTTTTACCAATGAAGAAGGAACCAATGACCAGCACACCTGCAGTGGAACCACTGCAGATTTTAGCAGCTTTTGCCCCACAGGTATTCGCGTTTGCTCATGCAAACTATCTGGGTCCCTCCCTGCCCCTGCCAGAGCCTGGGAACCACAACAGGAGCCACCCCAGGCCTCTGAGGATGCACAAGTGTAAGATGCCATCCTCTACACCCTATGGCTGACCACCGTCGTGCATGCACTCGGGGCTGGCTCCTCCAGCTGTGCACCTGCATGCTGCCAGCCTGACCCTTGTCATCAGCCTGCACTGTGTGCACACACTCAAGGGGAGACTGTACAGCCACAGGAGAGCACGACTAACAGCCAAAGCCCCCACAGCTGCTTGTGGGCCCAAATTAGGCACTGGTTTCACTCACTGGCCTGCACCACTGTGCTTACCTGAAGCTAGCCCCTCTAGCTGTGCACCTGCACACCCCTCGCTTGACCCCCACTTCCAGCTTCCACTGCTGTGCACTCGTGGCAAGATTTAGCAGGAATAGTAGTATGGGCTGAAAGCCACAGCAACCACAGTTGGCCCCAGCCCTTGCTGCCTGCTTTGGCCCTCACCACTACATGTGTGTCTGCAACTGGCCCTTGCCACTACACAGCACCTGCAGCTGCACCTCACAGTTGAGTGTGTGCACACCATTGGCTCTGGCCACCATCACTGTGTGCCCTGGTCCCTAGCTGTTGGACCTGGAGAGATTGCTGAAGACCACAGTAGCCCTGGCAGCCACAACAGATGCCCCCCAACAGTGATCAGTGAACCAAAAAGTTGTCAATGCTGTGAACCCCAACAGCCTGGGCCAAAGAGACACTGTGGCCCCCTAGACTCAGAGCTTCCAAAAGCCGCTGCAGTTAGCACCCTGAAACACTAGACCTGAGGTCACAGCATGCTCCAGCATGTTCCCACCCACAGGTGAAAGTCTCCCCTTGTCACAGTTAGTCTATAGAGTCTGGAAGAGATGATTGCTTCTTAAATTGCACAGACCCCTATGCAAGGCTACAGGGATCATGAAGAATCAGAGAAATGTGATTCCACCAAAGGAATACAGTAAACCTCCAAACTGGCCCCAAAGAAACAGAAGTCTAAGAATTACCTGGCCAAAAATTTAAAATGATTGTTCTAAAGATACTCAGAGAGATACAAGAGAACACAGATAAGTAATTCAACAATATCAGGAAAACAATACAAGAATAAAATAATAAATTTAACTAAGACTTGGGAAACAAAAAAGAACTAAACAGAAATTTTGGAGTCGATGAATACAATGACTAAACTGAAGAATACAATAGAAAGCAGACTTGACCAAGCAGAAGAAAGAATAAGTGAGCTTGAAGACAGAACAATTGAAATTATCCAGAAGAGCAAGAAGAAAAAAAGAATGAAAAAGAGTGATTAAATCTACATGATCTATGGGATACCATCAAAAGAACCAATTTACAAGTTATTAGAGTTCCAGAAGGAGAAGAGAGAGAAAAGGCAGCAGAAAGCTTATTTAAAGAAATAATGGCTGAGAATCCCAAATCTGGGGAGAGATTTGTATTACCAAGTTCATGAAGCTCATCAAACAAAATCAACTTTAAATGATCCTCTCTAAGACACATAATAATAAAACCATCAAAAATCAAAGACAAATTGAATTTTAAAGCAGCAAGAGAAAAACTTGTTAACTTATAAAGGAACACTCATAAGGCTATGAGCAGATTTCTCAGCAGAAACTTTAGAGGCCAGCAGAGAGTGGGATGATATATTCAAAGCACTGAAAGAAAAAAACTGCCAACCAAGAATACTTTACCTGGCAAATCTGTCCTTCAGAAATGAAGGCAAAATAAAGACTTTTACAGGCAAACAAAAACTAAGGGAGTTTATCACCACTAGACTGGCCTTACAAGAAATGCTTGAAAGGAATTCTTTAAGCTGAAATGAAAACATATTAATTAGTACCATGAAAACATATGAAAATATGCAACACACTGATATGGGTAAGTATATAGTCAGATTCAGAATAGTCTAATACTATAATATAGTGGAGGGTTAACCACATAACTTTAGGATAAAGGAAAAGGACAAGAGTATTAAAAATAACTGTAGCTACAATAATTTGTTAATGGATACACAATATAAAAAGAGGTAAATTGTGACATCAAAAACATTAAAGACAAGGGGAGTAAAAGGGTAGAGTTTTGTATACAATCAAAGTTTAGTTATCAGCATAAAATAGATGATTATATTTATAAAATGTTTTATGTAAGCCTCACAGTGACCACAAAATAAAAAGTTAAATTGGATTCACAAAAGATAAAGAGAAGCTCAGAGCATACCACTATAGAAAATCATCAATTCACAAAGGAAAGCAGTAAGAGAGGAAGAAAGGGACAAGGGAACTTCAAAATAGCCAGAAAACAGTTCTTAAGATGGCACTAGTAAGTCCTTATCTATCAATAATAACTCTAAATGTATGTGGATTGAATTCTCCAATCAGAAGACATAGAGTAGCTACATGGATTTTTTTTTTTAAAGGCACAACTTACGTTGCCAACAAGAGAATTAGCTTTAAGGACACACATAAGCTCAAGATAAAAGAATGGAAAAAGATATTCTATGCAAATGAAGCCAAAAAAGTGCAGGGGTAGCTATAATTATATCAGACAAAGTAGACTTTAAGCCAAAAACTCTAACAAGATACAAAGAAGGTCATTATATAATGATAAAAGTGCCTATTCATCAAGAAGATACAGCAATTATAAATGTATATGTACCCCCAACATTGGAGCCCCAATATATATTAAACAAGTACTAACATATCTGAAGAGAGCCACAGGCAATAATACAATAATAGTAGGAAACTCCAATTCCCTAATTTCAACAATGGATAGGTCATACAGATAGAAAACCAATAAGAAAATGTTGGACTTGAACCATACTTTAGATCAAATAGAGCTAATGGACATATATAAAACACCCCATCTAGCAGTAGCAAAATGCATATTGCTCTCAAGGACACATGGAACATTCTTCAGGACAGATCATATGATAGATCACAAAGGTAGCTTAGCAAATTTTAAAAGATTGAAATCATACCAAGTATCTCTCTTCCAACCACACAGGTATGGAACTAGAAATGAGTGACAGAGGGAAAGCTGGAAAATTCACAAATACATAGAAATTGAACAACACATTCCTGAACAACCACTGGGTCAAAGGGAAATCAGAAAATACCTTGAGACAAATGAAAATGGAAATATAACATACTAAAACCTATGGGATGCTGCAGATATGGCATATATATATATATATATATATATATATATAATGGAATATTACTCATCCATAAAAAGGAACGAAATTGGGTCACTTGTAGAGATATGGATGGACCTAGAGTCTGTCATACAGAGTGAAGTAAGTCAGAAATAGAAAAACAAATATCATATATTAACACATATATGTAGAATATAGAAAAATGGTACAGATGAACCTATTGCAGGGCAGGAATAGAGACGCAGACATAGAGAATGGAGGTGTGGACACAGTGGGAGAAGGGGAGGGTGGGATGAATTGGGAGATTAGGTGTGACATAAATACACTACAATGTGTAAAATAGATAGCAAGTGGGAGCCTGCTGTATAGCACAGGGAGCTCAGCTGGGTGCTCTGTGATGATCTAGATGGGGAGGATGGGAGGGAAGTCCAAGAGGGAGAAGATATATGAATACATATAGCTGATTCACTTCATTGTACAGGAAAAACTAACACAACATTGTAAAGCAATTATACTCCAATAAAAAAAAATCTGGGATGCTGCAAAAACAGTTTTAAGTGAGATGGTTATAAAAATAAATGCCTACAGTAAGAAGAAAGAAATATATCAAATAAATAAGCTAAATTTATATTTAAAGGAACTGACAAAAATAAAAGAGAAAACTAAGTCCAAAGTTAGGAGAAAGAAAGATATAACAAAAATATGAGCAGAAGTAAACTAGAGAACAAAAACAATAGAAAAACCTAACAAACTAAAAACTAATTTTTTGAAAAGATAAAACTGAGAAATCTTCAGCTACACTAAGAGAAAAAGAAGACTCAAAATCAGAAATGAGAGAGGAGACATTACAACTGATACCACAGAAATACAAAGGATAATAAGCTACTACTATGAACAATTTTACACCAACAAATTGGATAACCTAGAAGAAATGGATAAATTCCTAGAAACATACAACCTACTGAAACTGAATCATGAAGAAAGAGAAATTCTGAACAGATCAATAATGAGTAAGGAGACTGAATCGGTAACTGAAAAACTCCCCAAAGAAAAGCCCAGGACCAGATGATTTATCAATTATTTCAATCAAACATTTAAAGAATTAATGTCAGTCCTTTGAAAACTTCAAAAAAAACTGATGAGGAAGGAACACTTACAAATTAATTTTACAAGACTAGCATTACCATGATACCAAAGCCAAATAAGGACACTACAAGAAAAATAAAAACAAAAAAAAAACTACAGACCAATATCTCTGATGAATATAGATACAAAAATTCCCAACAAAATATTATCAAACATAATTCAACTGTACATTAAAGGAATCATACAATATGACCAAGTAGTATTTATCCCTGGGATGCAAATATGCAACAGTATGCAAATCAACATATGCAAACCAATCAATGAGAAACACAGAATGAAAGATAAAAATCAAATGATTATGTCAGCAGATGCAGAAAACACATGATGATAAAGAACATAGAGCAAATAGGGCATAGAAGGAACATACCTCAAGGTAATAAAGGCCATATATAACAAGCTCAGAGCTAACATCATACTCAACAGTGAAAGGTTGAAGGCTTTTCCTCTAATATCAGGAACAAGACAAAGGTGCCTAGTCTCACCAACTCTATTCAACATAGTACTGGAGTCCTAGCCTGAGTAATCAGACAAGAAAAAGAAATAAAAGACATACTAATGGGAAAGAAAGAAGTAAAATTGTTTGCCATAACATGATCTTATATAGAGAAAATTCTAAAGACTATACCAAAAAACTATTCGAACTAGTCAATTAATTCAGGAAGTTGCAGGATACAAGGTCAACATACAGAAATCAATTGTGTTTCTATATATTAACAAAATATAAAAAGAAAGCAAAAAATTCCATTCACAGTAGCATCAAGAACAATGAAAAACTTAGAAATGTATTTAACCATGTTATAATTATATATTTCCTTAGTGACCCATCTTTGAGTCAGTAAAGTTATTCAGAAAAAAAGTACATTTAACTAAGGAGGAAAAAGATCTATCTCTACGCTGAAAAGTACTCAACTGTGATGAAAGAAATTAAGACACAAATAAAAGACATTCCATGCTCATGGAGTGAAATAATTAATTTTGTTAAAATGTCCACACTACTGAAAGCCACCTATAGATTCATTGCAATCCCTATCAAAATTCTAATGGCATTTTTCTCAGAAATAGGAAAAACAATCCTAAAATTTGTATGGAGCCACAAAAGACTCCAAATAGCCAAAGCAATTCTGAGAAAGAAGAACAAAACTGGAGGTATTACGCTTTCTGATTTCAAACTATACTACTAAGCAGTAGTAATCAAGAGTATGGTACTGGCATAAAAATAGAAACAGACCAATGGAACAGAAATGAGAGCTCAGACATAAACCCTCGAGTATACAGTCAACTAATATTAGACAAGGGAGCCAAGAACACTCAATAGGGAAAGGATAGTGTTTTCAATAAATGGTATTGGGTAAACTAGATAGCCACATGCAGAAGAATGAATTAGACCCCTATCTTACACCACTCACAAAAATTAACTTGAAATGGATTAAAGACTTAAATGAAAGACCTGAAACTATAAAACCCCTCAAAGAATACATAGAGAAAAAGCTCCTTGACATTGGCCTTGACAACGATATTTTGGATATAACACCACAACAACAAGCAACAAAGTAAAAAATAGTAAGTGGGACTATAGTAAGTCCCACATATGAAAGAGTTCCATTCTGAGAGCGCGTTTGTAAAGTCCAATTGCTTGTAAGTCCAGCAAAGCTAGCCTAGGTACCCAACTAACACAATCGGCTATATGGTACTGTAGTGTTTTAGGTTTACAATACTTTTCACACAAATAATACATAAAAAACAAACAAACACAAAAAATAAAGAAAACTCTTTTTTCGCCGCGCTGCACAGCATGTGGGATTTATCTCCCCACCCGGGGATGGAACCCACGCCCCTTGCTTTGGAAGCAGGTAGTTTTAACCACTGGACCTCCAGGGACATCCCAAAGAAAACATTTTAATCTTATAGTACAGTACCTTGAAAAGTACATTATTACAGTACAACAGCTGGCATACAGGGGCTGGCATCGAGTGAACAGGCAAGAAGACTTACTGACTGGAGGAGGGAGAGGAGGTGGGAGATGGTAGAGCTGAAAGATCATCAGTAATATGAGACGGAGGGCAAGCTGCAATTTCACTCACACCTGACGCTGATGGCACAGGTTCTGGTTCCCTAACGCTCTTATGATTTTGGTTTTAAATTTTAAATATTTGATCAATTTGGAATTTTTTCTATTATATAATATGAGATATTAATCCAAATGTGTTTCCTTCTTCTGGATTTACTCTCCAGATGTCCCAACACCATTTATTAAATAATCCATATTTTCTCCACTGATTTGAAAATTCACCTTTATTATAATTCCTGTATGGTTTTTTAAAACATTTTTGGTCTATTTCTGGACTTTCTAGTCTATTTTGTTGCTATGGCTATTCATGTACTAGCACCACACTGTTTTAATTACTCTAGCTTCATTATATTGTTAAGTATCTCCTACAGCATTTTTTTCCTCATTATTGTCCCCTTTTAGAATCTTGTTTGTTCTTGATTTTTCTTTCTCCCATAGGAAAATTTGAGTCGGCTTCTCTAATTTTAAATCCTATGGGTAGTTTCACTGGGATCATATAAAAATAAAGATTAAGAAAGTCCTTAAATTGTTATCATGTTGAAATTGTTATCATGTCAAGAACATGGTATACCTTTCAATATCTTTTTCTTCTTTTGCATAGTTCTTCAGTATATCCCCAGGTGCATGTACTACCTTTTTTCTCCTCATTTGTAGTCCTGTGCATCTTGACTTGGTGTCTTCCCACACCCCAATTTTACCTCCAGTGCATATGGAGGCCACACTTCATATATTGTGCTCAGAGTTATAGATATCTTGTGGTTTTATTGGAGACGGCGTTTGCCTTTTTGTTTTTCTTTTCCTTGTTGCTTTTGGGTGATTCATGAGATGATAGGGGGAACAGCTTTTTCCTCTTATTTAAAAGTTGGATGCTGTTTCATTTACATGGTCAAATACTCTGGGATACCATCATATTGACTGCAAGAAATCCAGTTTTTTTATCACCAGATATTTCTGGGAATCTCTGGAATGCCAAATAGTTCACAAATATGCTCGGAATATCATTGCCACCTCAGCTAGGCATCTGTCTCTCAGTTACTTCTCAACCATCTACAGTTAGCATTTCTCTATCTCAAAATCAGGTGTTACCCCTTTCACCTATCCCACCTGTTTTCAACCTGGGGTAAATATTTCCCTGGGCATATATGATGGCATTCCCAGGAGTAACAGGAACAATGATTTCAGATTCTCGGTCTCCATATGTTCGCTTTACTGAAATTGATCTGCCTGAGAATTGCCAGTGGTCTGTAGATTCTCTTTTCCAACTTCTCCTTTCACTCTTCCTCTTTCACACATAGTTAAGGAAAGGCATCGGTCTCACCCATTCTAGATCTTATTATGTGCATTGGCTTTGAGGTGGAAAAGCATCTAGGGAGCAACCAAGCAGGCACTTCAGAATCCTGGTGCTTGCTGAGAAAGTGAGTGGCTGCAGTGATTGCAGTGATTGCCATTTGCAACTCAGGTGGTTCCAATTCTTGGCTCTCATTAGAGCTGAAGGAAGACTTAAAGGGATTGTCAGTGGATAGGCAATGTAAATGAATTTTTACTGATGGATTACTATGTTTTTGTTTTGTACATAGCTTGTAGACATTTAAAGAAAATGAAGGACATTGCTATAATAAAGCTCCTTATATTTGCACCTACTTCTATATATGAACAGTTGTCTCAAATGCGTACATAAGAAGGAATAAAACTGGTGATAAATTGTCTCACTCTAGTAATAAAAAATGTTCATCTGTGTAGATATAAACTACTTTCTTTTATTACAGTATAGTTAATTTACAATATTGTGTTTCAGGTATATAGCAAAGTGATTCAATTATTTATACATTTTTTCAGATTATTTTCCATTATAGGCTATTACAAGATATTGAATGTAGTTTCCTGTGCTGTACAATAAATCCTTGTTGCTTGTCTACCTTATGTAGTTTGTATCTGTTAATCCCATACTCCTAATTTATTCCTTCCCTCCCTCCCTTTCCCTTCTGGTAACCATAAGTTTCCTGTGTCTGTGAGTCTGTTTCTGTTTTATATGTACATTCATTTGTATTACTTTTTAGATTTCACATATAAGTGATATATTTGTCTTTCTTTGCGTGACGTACTTCACTTAGTATGATATTCTCTAGGTCCATCTATGTTGTTGCCAATGGCATTATTACATTCTTTTTTATGGCTGAGTAATATTCCACTGTATATTAGTACACCACATCTTCTTAAACCAATTGTCTGTTGGTGGGCACTTGGTTGTTTCCATGTTTTGGCTGTTGTAAATAGTGCTGCTATGAACAGCGGGTTGCATATATCTTTTCCAATTAAAGTGTTTGTGTTTTTCTGGATATATGCCCAGGAATGGGATTGCTAAGTCATGTGGTACTCTATTGTTCGTTCTTTAAGGAATCTCCACACTGTTTTCCATAGTGGGTGCACCAATTTACATTCCCGCCAACAGTGTAGGAGGGTACCCTTTTCTCCACACCCTCTCCAGCATTATTATTTGTAGACATTTTGGTAGTCATTCTGACCAGTGTGAGGTGATACCTCATTGTGGTTTTCATATAAATTTCTCTAATAATTAGCCTTGTTGAGCATCTTTTCCTGTGGTTGTTAGCTATCTGTATGTCTTCTTTGTAGAAATGTATATTTAGGTCTTCTGCCCATTTTTTGATTGTTTGTTTGTTTGATATTGAGTTGTATGAGCTGTTTGTATATTTTGCATACTAACCTTTTGTTGATTTCATCATTTGCAGATACTTTCTCCAATTCCATAGGTTGTCTTTTCATTTTGTTGATGGTTTTCTTTGCTGTGCAAAAGCTTATAAGTTTGATTCGGTCCCGTTTGTTTATCATTGCTTTTAGTTCTTTTGCCTTGGGAGACTGATCTGAGAAAACATTGCTATGATTTATGTCTGAGAATGTTTTGCCTACATTTTCTCCTAGGATTTTTATGGTTTCATATCTAATATTTAGATCTTTGAACCATTTTGAGTTAATTTATATATTTGGTGTGAGGGAGTGTTCTAATTTCACTGATTTACGTGTAGCTTTCCAGCTTTCCCAACACCACTTACTGAAGAGACCGTCCATTTTCTCCGTTCTATATTCTTGCCTCCTTTGTCATAAATTAATTGACCATAGGTGTATGGGTTTATTTCTGGGCTCTTTATTCTGTTCCATTGATCTATGTGCCTGTTTTTGTTCCAATGCTACACTGTTTTGATTTCTGTAGTTTTCTATCATTGTCTGAAATCTGGAAGGGTTATGCCTCCAGCTTTTGTTCTTTTCCCTCATATTGTTTTGACAATTTTGGGTCTTTTGTAGTTCCATGTAAATTTTAGGATTATTCTAGTTCTGTGGAAAATGTCATGGGTATTTTAATAGGGGTTGCATTAAATCTATAGATTGCTTTGGGTAGTATGGCTATTTTAACAATATTAATTCTTCCAGTCCAAGAGCATGGGATATCTTTCCATTTCTTTGAATCATCTTCAATTTCCTTTATCAATGTTTTATAGTTTTCAGCATATAGATCTTTTACCTCTTTGGTTAAGTTTATTCCTAGGTGGTTGTTGTTGTTTTTAATATGATTTTAAATGGGATCTTTTTTTTTTAACTTTCTCATTCTGGTATTTCATTGTAAGTGCAAAGAAATGCAATAGATTTCTGTATGTTAATCTTGTATCCTGCTACTCTACTGAATTTGCTTATAAGTTCTAGTAGTTTTTGTTTGGAGTCTTTAGGGTTTTCTATATGTAGTATCATGTCATCTGCAAATAATGACAGTTTTATCACTTCCCTTCCAATTTGGATACATTTTATTTCTTTTTCTTATCTGATTCCTGTGGCTGGGACTTCCAATACTATGTTGAAGAGAAGTGGTGAAAGTGGGCATCCCTATCTTGTTCCAGATTTTAGCAGGAAGGTTTTCAGCTTTTCATTGCTGAGTATAATATTGGCTGTGGGTTTGTCATAAATGGTTGTTATTAAGTTGAGATATATTCCCTTTATACTCACTTTGAATTTTATCCAATGGATGTTGAATTTTATCAAATGGTTTGTCTGAATTTTGGATGTTGAATGGATGTTGAATTTTATCAAATGGTTTGTCTACATCTCTTGAGATGATCATATGGTTTTGTCTCTTCTTTTGTTACTATGTGTTGTATCACATTGATTTGCCTTATGTCAAACCATCCTTGTGACCCTGGAATGAATCCAACTTAATCATGGTGTATGGTCCTTTTTATGTATTGTTGGATACAGTTTGCTAATATTTTGTTGAGATTTTTTTGCATCTGTATTCATCAGAGATGTTGGCCTGTAATTTTCTTTATTTGTAATGTTTTTGGTTTCGATATCAAGATGATGGTGGCTTCATAGAATGACTTTGGGAGTTTTTCCTCCTCTTCAATCTCCTGGAATAGTTTAAATACTGATATAAGTTCTTCTTTTAGAATAGTTTGAGAAGGATTGGTATAAGTTTTTCTTTGTATGTTTGGTAGAATTCCCCAGGGAAGCCATTTGGTCCTGGACTTTTGTTTGCAGGGAGTTTTGTTTGTTTGTTGTTTTGTTTTGTTTTTACAGAGTCTATTTTGCTTTGTGATTGGTCTGTTCAAATTATCTGTTTCTTCTTGACTCAATTATGGCAGGCTATATGTTTCTAGAAACTTGTCCATTTCTTCTAGGTTGTCCAGTTTGTTGTCATAGTAGTCTTTTATGATTTTCTATATTTCTTCAGTATCAGTTATTATTTCTCCTCTTTCATTTCTTATTTTGTTTATTTGGCTCCTCTCCTTGGTGAGCTTGGCTAGAAGTTTGTCAATTTTTTTTTGTCTATTCAAAAAAGCAGCTCTTGGTTTTGTTGATCTTTTCTATTGTTTTTTAAATTTCTATTTCCTCTCTGATCTTTATTATTTCCTTCCTACTGCTGACTTTGGGTTTTGTTTTTTCTTTTTCCTGTTCTTTTAGGTGTTAGGTTAGGTTGTTTGTTTGAGATTTTTCTTGAGGAAGGCCTCAAGATTGTTTCTTGAGGAAGGCCTGTATCGCTATGAAGTTGCCTCTTAGAACTGCTTTTGCTGCATCCCATAAATTTTGTAAGGTTGTGTTTTCATTATCATTTGTCTCAAGGTATTTTCTGATTTCCTCCTTGATTTCATTGTTGATCCATTGGTTTTTTAATAACATATTGTTTAGTCTCCATGTGATTGTGGGGTTTTTTTCTTCTTTTTCTTTCTGTGGTTGATTTCTAGTTTCATACCATTGTTTTCAGAAAAGATGCTTGAAATAATTTCTATCCTCTTAAATTTGTTGAAGCTTGTTTTGTGCCCTAGTATCTGGTCAATCCTAGAAAATGTTCCATGTGCACTTGAAAAGAATTTGTATTCTGAGTTTTTTGGATGTAGTGTCCTGCAGATATCAATAAGTTCAATGGCTCTGTTGTGTCTTCTAGGATCTCTGTTGCCTTATTGATTTTCTGTCTGGAAGATCTGTCCATTGATGTCAGAGCGGTATTAAAGTCTCCTACTATAATTATATTCCTGTCAGTTTCTCCCTTTATGTCTGCTAGTATTTGTTTTATATATCTAGGTGCTCCTATACTGGGTGCATATATGTTAACGAGTATAATACCCTCTTCTTGTATTGATCCCTTTATCATTATATAGGGCCCTTCTTTGTCTTTCTTTCTGAACTTTGTTTTAAAGTCTATTTTGTCTGATGTGAATGTTGCTACCTCTGTTATCTTGTTGTTTATATTTGCATGAAATATCTTTTTCTCTCTCCACTTTCAATCTATCTGTGTCTTTTGGCCTAAAGTGGATCTCCTGTAGGCAGCATATTGTAGGTTCTTAGTTTGTTTATCCAATCTACCATTCTTTGTCTTTTGATTGGGGTATTTAGTCCATTGACATTTAAAGATATCATTGGTAAGTATGTATTTATTGCCATTTTAAACCTTGTTTTCCAGTTGATTTTGTAGTTCTTCCTTGTTTTTCTTTGAACAAACTTCTTTTTATTTTTCCTTTTGTGGTTTGATGGTTTTCTTTTGTATTAAACTTGAGTTCCTTTCTTTTTTATTTTTGTGAATCTATTGTATATTTTTGATTTGCGGTTACCTTGGTTTTCAAGTGTAACCCATAGCTATATCTACTTGATTAGACTGATAGTCATGTAAGTTCAAACACATTTTTTTAAATCCATATTTTTTAACTCCCCTCTCCCACATTCTGTGGTTTTGATGCCCTATTTTACATCTTCATGTTTATCCTTTTACTATTTATTGAGGTTATGATCACTTTTACAAAAATGTTTTTTTTTTTTTTAATCTGTGGGCTGGCTTATTTAAGAGATCTTCTGTCCTTTTATTTTTTTTAACATCTTTATTGGGGTATAATTGCTTTACAATGGTGTGTTAGTTTCTGCTTTATAACAGAGTGAATCAGTTATACATATACATATGTTCCCATATCTCTTCCCTCTTTGTCTCCCTCCCTCCCACCCTCCCTATCCCACCCCTCCAGACAGCCACAAAGAACCGAGCCGGTTTCCCTGTGCCATGCGGCTGCTTCCCACTGGCTATCTACATTACGTTTGTTAGTATATATATGTCCATGTCTCTCTCTCGCCCTATCACACCTCACCCTTCCCCCTCCCCATATCCTCAAGTCTGTTCTCCAGTAGGTCTGTGTCTTTATTCCTGTTTTACCCCTAGGTTCTTCATAACATTTTTTTTTTCTTAAATTCCATATATATGTGTTAGCATACGGTATTTGTCCTTCTCTTTCTGACTTACTTCACTCTGTATGACAGACTCTAGATCTATCCACCTCATTACAAATAGCTCAATTTCGTTTCTTTTTATGGCTGAGTAATATTCCATTGTATATATGTGCCACATCTTCTTTATCCATTCATCCGACGATGGGCACTTAGGTTGTTTCCATCTCCGGGCTATTGTAAATAGAGCTGCAATGAACATTTTGGTACATGACTCTTTCTGAATTCTGGTTTCCTCAGGGTATATACCTAGTAGTGGGATTGCTGGGTCATATGGTAGTTCTATTTGTAGTTTTTTAAGGAACCTCCATACTGTTCTCCATAGTGGCTGAACCAATTCACATTCCCACCAGCAGTGCAAGAGTGTTCCCTTTTCTCCACACCCTCTCCAGCATTTATTGTTTCTAGATTTTTTGATGATGGCCATTCTGACTGGTGTGAGATGATATCTCATTGTAGTTTTGATTTGCATTTCTCTAATGATTAATGATGTTGAGCATTCTTTCATGTGTTTGTTGGCAGTCTGTATATCTTCTTTGGAGAAATGTCTATTTAGGTCTTCTGCCCATTTTTGGATTGGGTTGTTTATTTTTTTGTTATTGAGCTGCATGAGCTGCCTGTAAATTTTAGAGATTAATCCTTTGTCAGTTGATTCATTTGCAAATATTTTCTCCCATTCTGAGGGCTGTCTTTTGGTCTTGTTTATGGTTTCCTTTGCTGTGCAAAAGCTTTGAAGTTTCATTAGGTCCCATTTGTTTATTTTTGTTTTTATCTCCATTACTCTAGGAGATGGGTCAAGAAGGATCTTGCTGTGATTTATGTCATAGAGTGTTCTGCCTATGTTTTCCTCTAAGAGTTTGATAGTTTCTGGCCTTACATTTAGGTCTTTAATCCATTTTGAGCTTATTTTTGTGTATGGTGTTAGGGAGTGATCTAATCTCATACTTTTACATGTACCTATCCAATTTTCCCAGCACCACTTATTGAAGAGGCTGTCCTTTCTCCACTGTATATTCCTGCCACCTTTATCAAAGATAAGGTGACCATATGTGCATGGGTTTATCTCTGGGCTTTCTATCCTATTCCATTGATCTATCTTTCTGTTTTTGTGCCAGTACCATACTGTCTTGATTACTGTAGCTTTGTAGTATAGTCTGAAGTCAGGCAGCCTGATTCCTCCAGCTCCATTTTTTGTTCTCAAGATTGCTTTGGCTATTCGGGGTCTTTTGTGTTTCCATACAAATTGTGAAATTTTTTGTTCTAGTTCTGTGAAAAATGCCAGTGGTAGTTTGATAGGGATTGCATTGAATCTATAGATTGCTTTGGGAAGTAGAGTCATTTTCACAATGTTGATTCTTCCAATCCAAGAACATGGTATATCTCTCCATCTGTTTGTATCATCTTTAATTTCTTTCATCAGTGTCTTATAATTTTCTGCATACAGGTCTTTTGTCTCCTTAGGTAGGTTTATTCCTAGATATTTTATTCTTTTTGTTGCAATGGTAAATGGGAGTGTTTTCTTGATTTCACTTTCAGATTTTTCATCATTAGTATATAGGAATGCCAGAGATTTCTGTGCATTAATTTTGTATCCTGCTACTTTACCAAATTCATTGATTAGCTCTAGTAGTTTTCTGGTAGCATCTTTAGGATTCTCTATGTAGAGTATCATGTCATCTGCAAACAGTGACAGCTTTACTTCTTCTTTTCCGATTTGGATTCCTTTTATTTCCTTTTCTTCTCTGATTGCTGTGGCTAAAACTTCCAAAACTATGTTGAATAAGAGTGGTGAGAGTGGGCAACCTTGTCTTGTTCCTGACCTTAGTGGAAATGCTTTCAGTTTTTCGCCATTGAGGATGATGTTGGCTGTGGGCTTGTCATATACGGCCTTTATTATATTGAGGAAAGTTCCCTCTACACCTACTTTCTGCAGGGTTTTTATCATAAATGGGTGTTGAATTTTGTCAAAAGCTTTCTCTGCATCTATTGAGATGATCATATGGTTTTTCTCCTTCAATTTGTTAATATGGTTAATCACATTGATAGATTTGCGTATATTGAAGAATCCTTGCATTCCTGGAATAAACCCCACTTGATCATGGTGTATGATCCTTTTAATGTGCTGTTGGATTCTGTTTGCTAGTATTTTGTTGAGGATTTTTGCATCTATGTTCATCAGTGATATTGGCCTGTAGTTTTCTTTCTTTGTGACATCCTTGTCTGGTTTTGGTATCAAGGTGATGGTGGCCTCGTAGAATGAGTTTGGGAGTGTTCCTCCCTCTGCTATATTTTGGAAGAGTTTGAGAAGAATAGGTGTTAGCTCTTCTCTAAATGTTTGATAGAATTCGCCTGTGAAGCCATCTGGTCCTGGGCTTTTGTTTGTTGGAAGATTTTTAATCACAGTTTCAATTTCAGTGTTTGTGATTGGTCTGTTCATATTTTCTATTTCTTCCTGATTCAGTCTTGGCAGTTTGTGCATTTCTAAGAATTTGTCCATTTCTTCCAGATTGTCCATTTTATTGGCATAGAGTTGCTTGTAGTAATCCCTCATGATTTTTTGTATTTCTGCAGTGTCAGTTGTTACTTCTCCTTTTTCATTTCTGATTCTATTGATTTGAGTCTTCTCCCTTATTTTCTTGATGAGTCTGGCTAATGGTTTATCAATTTTGTTAATCTTCTCAAAGAACCAGCTTTTAGTTTTATTGATCTTTGCTATTGTTTCCTTCATTTCTTTTTCATTTATTTCTGATCTGATTTTTATGATTTCTTTCCTTCTGCTAACTCTGGGGTTTTTTTGTTCTTCTTTCTCTAATTGCTTGAGGTGCAAGGTTAGGTTGTTTATTCGAGATGTTTCCTGCTTCTTAAGGTGGGCTTGTATTGCTATAAACTTCCCTCTTAGAACTGCTTTTGCTGCATCCCATAGGTTTTGGGTCGTTGTATCTCCATTGTCATTTGTTTCTAGGTATTTTTTAATTTCCTCTTTGATTTCTTCAGTGATCACTTCGTTACTAAGTAGTGTATTGTTTAGCCTCCATGTGTTTGTATTTTTTACTGCTCTTTTCCTATAATTGATATCTAATCTCATGGCGTTGTGGTCGGAAAAGATACTTGATATAATTTCAATTTTCTTAAATTTACCAAGGCTTGATTTGTGACCCAAGATATGATCTATCCTGGAGAATGTTCCATGAGCACTTGAGAAAAATGTGTATTCTGTTGTTTTTGGATGGAGTGTCCTATAAATATCAATTAAGTCCATCCTGTTTAATGTATCATTTAAAGCTTGTGTTTCCTTATTTATTTTCATTTTGGATGATCTGTCCATTGGTGAAAGTGGGGTGTTGAAGTCCCCTACTATGAATGTGTTACTGTCGATTTCCCCTTTTATGGCTGCTAGTTTTTGCCTTATGTATTGAGGTGCTCCTATGTTGGGTGCATAAATATTTACAATTGTTATATCTTCTTCTTGGATCGATCCCTTAATCATTATGTAGTGTCCTTCTTTGTCTCTTCTGATAGTCCTTATTTTAAAGTCTATTTTGTCTGATATGAGAATTGCTACTCCAGCTTTCTTTTGGTTTCCATTTGCATGGAATATCTTTTTCCATCCCCTTACTTTCAGTCTGTATGTGTCTCTAGGTCTGAAGTGGGTCTCTTGTAGACAGCATATATATGGGTCTTGTTTTTGTATCCATTCAGCCAATCTGTGTCTTTTGGTGGGAGCATTTAGTCCATTTACATTTAAGGTAATTATCGATATGTATGTTCCTATTCCCATTTTCTAAATTGTTTTGGGTTCGTTATTATAGGACTTTTCCTTCTCTTGTGTTTTTGTCTAGAGAAGTTCCTTTAGCATTTGTTGTAAAGCTGGTTTGGTGGTGCTGAACTCTCTCAGCTTTTGCTTGTCTGTAAAGGTTTTAATTTCTCCATCAAATCTGAATGAGATCCTTGCTGGGTAGAGTAATCTTGGTTGCAGGTTTTTCTCCTTCATCACTTTCAGTATGTCCTGCCACTCCCTTCTGGCTTGTAGAGTTTCTGCTGAGAGATCAGCTGTTAACCTTATGGGGATTCCCTTGTGTGTTATTTGTTGTTTTTCCCTTGCTGCTTTTAATATGCTTTCTTTGTATTTAGTTTTTGACAGTTTGATTAATATGTGTCTTGGCGTATTTCTCCTTGAATTTATCCTGTATGGGACTCTCTGTGCTTCCTGGACTTGATTAACGATTTCCTTTCCCATATTAGGGAAGTTTTCAACTATAATCTCTTCAAATATTTTCTCAGTCCCTTTCTTTTTCTCTTCTTCTTCTGGAACCCCTATAATTCGAATGTTGGTGCGTTTAATGTTGTCCCAGAGGTCTCTGAGACTGTCCTCAGTTCTTTTCATTCTTTTTTCTTTATTCTGCTCTGCAGTAGTTATTTCCACTATTTTATCTTCCAGGTCACTTATCCGTTCTTCTGCCTCATTTATTCTGCTATTGATCCCATCTAGAGTATTTTTCATTTCATTTATTGTGTTGTTCATCATTGTCTGTTTCATCTTTATTTCTTCTAGGTCCTTGTTAACTGCTTCTTGCATTTTGTCCATTCTATTTCCAAGATTTTGGATCATCTTTACTATCATTATTCTGAACTCTTTTTCAGGTAGACTGCCTATTTCCTCTTCATTTGTTAGGTCTGGTGGGTTTTTATCCTGCTCCTTCATCTGCTGTGTGTTTTTCTGTCTTCTCATTTTGCTTATCTTACTGTGATTGGGTTCACCTTTTTGCAGGCTGCAAGTTCGTAGCTCCCGTTGTTTTTGATGTCTGTCTCCAGTGGCTAAGGTTGGTTCAGTGGGTTGTGTAGGCTTCCTGGTGGAGGGGACTAGTGCCTGTGTTGTGGTGTATGAGGCTAGATCTTGTCTCTCTAGTGGGCAGGTCCACGTCTGGTGGTGTGTTTTGGGGTGTCTGTGGACTTATTATGATTTTAGGCAGCCTCTCTGCTAGTGGGTGGGGTTGTGTTCCTGTCTTGCTATATGGTTGGCATAGGTTGTCCAGCACTGTAGCTTGCTGGTCGTTGAGTGAAGCTGGGTGCTGGTGTTGAGATGGAGATCTCTGGGAGATTTTCGCCGTTTGATATTATGTGGGGCTGGGAGGTCTCTTCTTGACGAGTGTTCTGAAGTTGGCTCTCCCACCTCAGAGGCAGAGTCCTGACTCCTGGCTGGAGCAGCAAGAGCCTTTCATCCACTCGGCTCAGAATAAAAGGGAGAGATAGTAGAGAGAATTAGTAGAAGTAGGAGGAAATAGGAAAGAAAGAAAGAAAGCAAGAAAGAAAGGAGGGAAGGAAGGAAGGAGGGAAGGAAGCAAGAAAGAAAGAAGAAAAGAAAGGGAGGGAAGGAAGGAAGGAGGGAAGGAAGCAAGAAAGAAAGAAGAAAAGAAAGAAGGCAAGAAGGAAAGAAGGGAGGGAGGGAAGGAAGGAAGGAAGGAATGAGGGAAGGAAGGAAAAAATACAGAAAGAAGATACAGTAAAATAAATAAAGTATAATAAAGTTATTGAATTAAAAAATAATTATTTAGAGAAAAAAAAAAGGGACTGATAGAACCTTAGGACAAATGGTGGAAGCAAAGTTATAGAGACAAAATCTTACATAGAAGCATACACATATACCCTCACAAAAAGAGGTAAATGGGACAAAATCATAAAACTTGCTCTCCAAGTCCACCTCCTCAATTTGGGATGATTCGTTGTCTAAAAGAGGGAAGGAAGGAAGGAAAGATAGAAAGAAGGTAAAGTATAATAGAGTTCTTTAAATTAAAATTAATTATTAAGAAAAAAATTTTTAGAAAAAACAATGGACGGATAGAACGCTAGGAAAAATGGTGGAAGCAAACCTATACAGACAAGATCTCAGACAGAAGCATACACATACACATTCACAAAAAGAGGAAAAGGGGAAAAAAATCATAGGTCTTGCTCTAGAAGTCCGCCTCCTCAATTTGGGATGATTCGCTGTCTATTATGTATTCCACAGAGGCAGGGTACATCAAGTTGATTGTGGAGCTTTAATCCGCTGTTTCTGAGGCTGCTGGGAGAGATTTCCCTTTTTATTCTTCATTCTCACAGCTCACAGGGGCTCAGATTTTGATTTGGCCCTGCCTGTGCGTGTAGGTCGCTGCAAGGCGTCTGTTTTTTGCTCAGACAGGACGGGGTTAAAGGAGCAGCTGACTCGGGGGCTCTGGCGCACTGAGGCGGGGGGGGAGGGAGGGGCACGGAATGCGGGGCGGGCCTGCGGCGGCAGAATTTGGCGTGACGTTGCACCAGCCTGAGGCCCGCCGTGTGTTCTCCCTGAGAAATTGTCCCTGGATCCCAGGAACCTGGCAGTGGCGGGCTGCACAGGCTCCCCGGAAGAGGGGTGTGGATAGTGACCTGTGCTCGCACACAGGCCCCTTG